>NC_060190.1:83594031-83681300 GCF_021184085.1 Oncorhynchus gorbuscha
GGGAGCCAGGTGCTTTACTAAGTTGGACCTTCGTAACGCTTACCATCTCGTGCGCATCAGAGAGGGGGACGAGTGGAAAACGGCGTTTAACACTCCGTTAGGGCATTTTGAGTACCGGGTTCTGCCGTTCGGTCTCGCCAATGCGCCAGCTGTTTTTCAGGCATTAGTTAATGATGTTCTGAGAGACATGCTGAACATTTTTGTTTTTGTCTATCTTGACGATATCCTGATTTTTTCTCCGTCACTCGAGATTCATGTTCAGCACGTTCGACGTGTTCTACAGCGCCTTTTAGAGAATTGTCTCTACGTAAAGGCTGAGAAGTGCTCTTTTCATGTCTCCTCCGTTACTTTTCTCGGTTCCGTTATTTCCGCTGAAGGCATTCAGATGGATTCCGCTAAGGTCCAAGCTGTCAGTGATTGGCCCGTTCCAAGGTCACGTGTCGAGTTGCAGCGCTTTAGGTTTCGCTAATTTCTATCGGCGTTTCATTCGTAATTTCGGTCAAGTTGCTGCCCCTCTCACAGCTCTTACTTCTGTCAAGACGTGTTTTAAGTGGTCCGGTTCCGCCCAGGGAGCTTTTGATCTTCTAAAAGAACGTTTTACGTCCGCTCCTATCCTCGTTACTCCTGACGTCACTAGACAATTCATTGTCGAGGTTGACGCTTCAGAGGTAGGCGTGGGAGCCATTCTATCCCAGCGCTTCCAGTCTGACGATAAGGTTCATCCTTGCGCTTATTTTTCTCATCGCCTGTCGCCATCTGAGCGCAACTATGATGTGGGTAACCGTGAACTGCTCGCCATCCGCTTAGCCCTAGGCGAATGGCGACAGTGGTTGGAGGGGGCGACCGTTCCTTTTGTCGTTTGGACAGACCATAAGAACCTTGAGTACATCCGTTCTGCCAAACGACTTAATGCCCGTCAAGCTCGTTGGGCGTTGTTTTTCGCTCGTTTCGAGTTTGTGATTTCTTACCGTCCGGGTAGCAAGAACACCAAGCCTGATGCCTTATCCCGTCTGTTTAGTTCTTCTGTGGCTTCTACTGATCCCGAGGGGATTCTTCCTTATGGGCGTGTTGTCGGGTTAACAGTCTGGGGAATTGAAAGACAGGTTAAGCAAGCACTCACGCACACTGCGTCGCCGCGCGCTTGTCCTAGTAACCTCCTTTTCGTTCCTGTTTCCACTCGTCTGGCTGTCCTTCAGTGGGCTCACTCTGCCAAGTTAGCGGGTCATCCCGGTGTTCGAGGCACTCTTGGTGTCGAACGGCCAGCGCTTTTGGTGGCTCACCTAGGAGCGTGACACGCGCCGCTTCGTGGCTGCTTGTTCGGACTGCGCAGACTAAGTCGGGTAACTCTCCTCCTGCCGGTCGTCTCAGACCGCTCCCATTCCTTCTCGACCATGGTCTCACATTGCCTTAGACTTCATTACCGGTCTGCCTTTGTCTGCGGGGAAGACTGTGATTCTGACGGGTTGTCGATAGGTTCTCTAAGGCGGCACATTTCATTCCCCTCGCTAAACTTCCTTCCGCTAAGGAGACGGCACAAATCATTATTGAGAATGTATTCAGAATTCATGGCCTCCGTTAGACGCCGTTTCAGACAGAGGCCCGCACCACGTCACAGTTTTGGAGGGAGTTCTGTCGCTTGATTGGTGCGTCCGCAGTCTCTCTTCCGGGTTTCATCCCCAGTCTAACGGTCAAGCAGAGAGGGCCAATCAGACGATTGGTCGCATACTACGCAGCCTTCTTTCAGAAACCCTGCGTCTTGGGCAGAACAGCTCCTGGGCAGAATACGCCACAATTCGCTTCCTTCGTCTGCTACCGGGTTATCTCCGTTTCAGAGTAGTCTGGGTTACCAGCCTCCTCTGTTCTCATCCCAGCTTGCCGAGTCCAGCGTTCCCCTCCGCTCAAGCGTTTGTCCAACGTTGTGAGCGCACCTGGAGGAGGGTGAGGTCTGCACTTTGCCGTTACAGGGCACAGACGGTGAGAGCCGCCAATAAACGCAGGATTAAGAGTCCAAGGTATTGTTGCGGCCAGAGAGTGTGGCTTTCCACTCGCAACCTTCCTCTTACGACAGCTTCTCGTAAGTTGACTCCCGCGGTTCATTGGTCCGTTCCGTGTCTCCCAGGTCGCCAATCCCACACCGCTGTGCGACTGCTTCTTCCGCGACATCTTCGTCGCGTCCATCCTATAAGATTATGGACATGCGTTCGGGGACGGGGTCACCAATACCTAGTGGATTGGGAGGGTTACGGTCCTGAGGAGAGGAGTTGGGTTCCGTCTCGGGACGTGCTGGACCGTTCACTCATCGATGATTTCCTCCGTTGCCGCCAGGATTCCTCCTCGAGTGCGCCAGGAGGCGCTCGGTGAGTGGGGGTACTGTCATGTTTGTCATTTATTATCATGTCTTGTCCCTGTGCTCCCCATGCTATTCGTTTCCCTCTGCTGGTCTTATTTGGTTCTTTCCCTCCTTCTATCCCTCTCTCTCCCCCTCCCTCTCTCACTCTCTCGCTCTCTCTTCTCTCTATCGTTCCGTCCCTGCTCCCAGCTGTTCCTATTCCCCTAATCATCATTTAGTCTTCCCACACCTGTTCCCGATCCTTTCCCCTGATTAGAGTCCCTATTTATTCCTTTGTGATCCGTTCCTGTCCCGTCGGTTCCTTGTATTGTATTCACCATGCTGTGATTGCGTTTCGCCCTGTCCTGTCGTGTTTTTGCCGTGATTGTGTATCGCCCTGTCCTGTCGTGTTTTTTGCCTTCATCAGATGCTGCGTGTGAGCAGGTGTCTCTGTCGGCTACGGCCTGCGCCTACCCGAAGCGACCTGCAGTCTGTGGCCGCTTCTCCAGTTGTTTCCCCTCTACAAGTCTAGAGGATTTCTGTTATTCCGTTTTGGACTTAAATAAACTCTGTTTCTGTTAAGTCGCTTTTGGGTCCTCTTTCACCTGCATGACAGACCCCTTGTGTGAGTTGCATGATCAACTTATATCATTACTATAAAATAACACAGAACATGCCTTTAAATTCGTGTGGAATTTAGAAATAATTCATAAATAATTTAATTTGTTGTAGGTAGCCTAGCTTCTGTTAATAGCTTGCGACGCTATTGGTTTGAATTTAGACACAAAATCCTAGGCCTAATTGTAGTCACCCCATAGGTTGAATAATATTTGCCTGTAACTGTGCCATTAGCTGTGGGTAACAGGCCTACTACATTAAATACCTGGCCTAATAAGTTACAGTCTCAGGTTGCATATAGGACTAGGGCCACCACTGAGACTCCTTACCTTCAGAAGCATCTCTCATTCCGCAGTAATTCATCAATCATTGATCAGTAGTATGAACTGGATCACCTCTGTTTTGCCTTCTCTCAGTTGATGTCGTCATGGTAAATCACCCACCAGGCGGCCAGGTCTCACCAACGTGCACCTCCCTCAGCGCAGCACAGCAGCGTAATTACCCATGATCACTTCCTCCTGTTAATTGATCCTCAGAAGAGACATCATGATGACGTAGTCTGTTTTATTATTGTGGTCATTTCCCAAGAAGGCAGGAAATATTGTGTCATTGAAACAATAATGTGTCAGCCTATTATAATCTGGTAAACTGGCAGTTGGGAATTGTAGCCTATTTAAGACATTTAAATGACATGTAAATATGATGTTGATCTGACCCAATATCCAATATGGAGGTTTATTCCAATTTAATTGTCCAACATTAGTTAAATGACATGACACTGTCCCCATAGGCCTGCTAGTGGATACTGTAGCAAAGCTGTATCGAATCCGCATGCATACTAAAACCTTGTGCACACTAGTTACATCAAACGGTGTGCGTTCTGGTGGAAGTCCATTCATGGGTTTCTCTCAACAGTTTCTTGTGTGTATGATGAATGGTCCACCATCGAAAGGGGATCCAGCCAACTTGACACAACTATGGGAAGCATTGGAGTCAACAGGGGCCAGCATCCCTGTGCAACGCTTTGGACACCTTGTAGAGTCCATTCCGAGACGAATTGAGGCAACTCAATATTAAGAAGGTGAAACTGTTGAGCATGAAAACCCCAGTAGCGTTGCAGTTCTTGACACACTCAAACCGGTGCGTTCAAGGGCACTTAAATCTTTCATTCACCCTCTGAATGACACGCATACACAATCCTTGTCTCAATTGTCTAAAGACTTAAAAATTGGCCAATTGTGCACCGCCTCATGGGTCTCCTGATCGCGGCCGGTTACGACACAGCCTGGGATCAAATCCAGGTCTGTAGTGACACATCTAACACTGCAATGTAGTGCCTTAGACAGCTGCGCCACTCGGGAGGACTCGATTTTGCCCATTCTAATGTTCAATAAAACAGTAAGTGAATGCCTCAATGTCTGCCTGCTTTATATAGCAAGCCACAGCCACATGACTCACTGCCTGTAAGAGGGAACCCTATTTTGTCAACATAGTGTACCTACAAAACTGAGTATATATAGACCCTTTTTTTAGTAAAAGGTTCTTTAATCCCATAATTTCGTCCAAAACACCTTAAGGTTCTATATAGAACCCCAAATAACCCTTTTTTTTCGAAGAGTGCATTTAAGGTAAACGCTGTATGAGTTAATACGGCTGATAGAAGAGATCCGAATGTTGATAAAACTATAAGTTCTTCACATTTTAGGCGCAGTAACGTTCACACAGTGGTAGGCCTATGAACAAACTTTCCAAAATGCAATTTGAGGGAAAAAAATAAACATTCTAAAATGTGCACCATTGCAAGATGCAAGTGGTTTCGTGGACAGAGACGGAAATATCAGTTAGAAATGTTGAAAGACAGGAGATCTCAAGATGCAACCACTATCATGGGTTGCTAGGATAATGCATTTGTCTGCTAGACAATGAAAGAATGTTTAAAGAGACTTTGAAGCACGGTGTGACAGAACCTGGTGAGAAACTCTGCCTAATTCAACTGTTTGGGCTAATTGTCCAGCCATTTAAATGTATTTTTTAATTGAACCTTTATTGAAGTAGGCAAGTCAGTTAAGAACAAATTCTTATTTACAATGACGGCCTACCGGGGAACAGTTGGTTAACTGCCTTGTTCAGGGGCAGAAAGACAGATATTTACCTTGTCAGCTCGGTGATTCAATCCAGCAACCTTTCAGGTTACTGGCCCAACCCTCTAACCACCTGCCGCCCCTAAATCACACACTTGATTAACCAATGAACCTTAGCTGAACTCTGTCAGCCACCTAACTGGGAAGGTGCTGGAAGGAGCTGGGAAGGGTTTGTTGAGGATTAATAATTAAGGAACACAAAAAATAAACTGATGCTAATGATAGACCTAACGGTCTTCTGGTAGAGGGAAAGACTCCCAAAAACCTCCTCTATTAAATGTTAACTACAAAGTAGCTTATGCCTACCTGGCAGAATGATAGAGATGATTTGCATCAATCCAGTGGTCATTTGTTTTGAAAACTCTGCACAATCACAGAAGCTGTACAGAAACACTGCTAATCAAACAACAGTGCTAGGTGTCTGTACTACAGAAACACTGCTAACTAAACAACAGTGCTAGGTGGCTGTACTACAGAAACACAGCTAACCAAACAACAGTGCTAGGTGGCTGTACTACAGAAACACTGCTAACCAAACAACAGTGCTAGGTGGCTGTA
This sequence comes from Oncorhynchus gorbuscha, assembly GCF_021184085.1. Lineage (NCBI taxonomy): Eukaryota > Metazoa > Chordata > Actinopteri > Salmoniformes > Salmonidae > Oncorhynchus > Oncorhynchus gorbuscha. The sequence goes on from NC_060190.1 coordinate 83,599,678, forward strand.
CTACAGAAACACTGCTAAACTAACAACCATGCTAGTTGGCTGTACTACAGAAACACTGCTAAACTAACAACAGTGCTAGGTGTCTGTACTACAGAAACACTGCTAAACTAACAACAGTGCTAGGTGTCTGTACTACAGAAACACTGCTAACCAAACAACAGTGCTAGATGGCTGTACTACAGAAACACTGCTAACCAAACAGCAGTGCTAGGTGGCTGTACTACAGAAACACTGCTAAACTAACAACAGTGCTAGGTGGCTGTACTACAGAAACACTGCTAACCAAACAACAGTGCTAGGTGGCTGTACTACAGAAACACTACTAACCAAACAACAGTGCTAGGTGGCTGTACTACAGAAACACTGCTAACCAAACAACAGTGCTAGGTGGCTGTACTACAGAAACACTGCTAAACTAACAACAGTGCTAGGTGTCTGTACTACAGAAACACTACTAACCAAACAACAGTGCTAGGTGGCTGTACTACAGAAACACTGCTAACCAAACAAACAGTGCTAGGTGGCTGTACTACAGAAACACTGCTAACCAAACAAACAGTGCTAGGTGGCTGTACTACAGAAACACTGCTAAACTAACAACAGTGCTAGGTGGCTGTACTATAGAAACACTGCTAACCAAACAACAGTGCTAGGTGTCTGTACTACAGAAACACTGCTAAACTAACAACAGTGCTAGGTGGCTGTACTATAGAAACACTGCTAACCAAACAACAGTGCTAGGTGGCTGTACTACAGAAACACTGCTAACCAAACAACAGTGCCAGGTGCCTGCTCAAATCAAATCAAATTTATTTATATAGCCCTTCGTACATCAGCTGATATCTCAAAGTGCTGTAAAGAAACCCAGCCTAAAACCCCAAACAGAAAGCAATGCAGGTGTAGAAGCACGGTGGCGAGGAAAAACTCCCCAGAAAGGCCCAAACCTAGGAAGAAACCTAGAGAGGAACCAGGCTATGTGGGGTGGCCTGTCCTCTTCTGGCTGTGCCGGGTGGAGATTATAACAGAACATGGTCAAGATGTTCAAATGTTCATAAATGACCAGCATGGTCCAATAATAATTAGGCAGAACAGTTGAAACTGGAGCAGCAGCACGGCCAGGTGGACTGGGGACAGCAAGGAGTCATCATGTCAGGTAGTTCTGAGGCATGGTCCTAGGGCTCAGGTCCTCCGAGTGAGAAAGAAAGATAGAAAGAGAGAATTAGAGAGAGCACAATTCAATTCACACAGGACACCGAATAGGACAGGAGAAGTACTCCAGATATAACAAACTGACCCTAGCCCCCCGACACATAAACTACTGCAGCATAAATACTGGAGGCTGAGACAGGAGGGCTCAGGAGACACTGTGGCCAAACAGGAAGGATATAACCCCACCCACTTTGCCAAAGCACATCCCCTACACCACTAGAGGGTTATCTTCAACCACCAACTTACCAACCTGAGACAAGGCCGAGTATAGCCCACAAAGATCTCCGCCACGGCACAACCCAAGGGGGGCGCCAACCTAGACAGGAAGGTCACATCAGTGACTCAACCCACTCGGGTGAGGCACCCCTCCCAGGGACGGTATGAAAGAGCCCCAGCAAGCCAGTGACTTAGCCCCTGTAATAGGGTTAGAGGCAGAGAATCCCAGTGGAAAGAGGGGAACCGGCCAGGCAGAGACAGCAAGGGTGGTTTGTTGCTCCAGAGCCTTTCCGTTCACCTTCCCACTCCTGGGCCAGACTACACTCAATCATATGACCCACTGAAGAGATGAGTCTTCAGTAAAGACTTAAAAGTTGAGACCGAGTTTGCGTCTCTGACATGGGTAGGCAGACCGTTCCATAAAAATGGAGCTCTATAGGAGAAAGCCCTACCTCCAGCTGTTTGCTTAGAAATTCTAGGGACAATTAGGAGGCCTGCGTCTTGTGACCGTAGCGTACGTGTAGGTATGTACGACAGGACCAAATCAGAGAGACAGGAAGGAGCAAGCCCATGTAATGCTTTGTAGGTTAGCAGTAAAACCTTGAAATCAGCCCTTGCTTCGACAGGAAGCCAGTGTAGGGAGGCTAGCACTGGAGTAATATGATCACATTTTTTGGTTCTAGTCAGGATTCTAGCAGCCGTATTTAGCACTAACTGAAGTTTATTTAGTGCTTTATCCGGGTAGCCGGAAAGTAGAGCATTGCAGCAGTCTAACCTAGAAGTCACAAAAGCATGGATTAATTTTTCTGCATCATTTTTGGACAGAAAGTTTCTGATTTTTGCAATGTTACGTAGATGGAAAAAAGCTGTCCTTGAAATGGTCTTGATATGTTCTTCAAAAGAGAGATCAGGGTCCAGAGTAACACCAAGGTCCTTCACAGTTTTATTTGAGACGACTGTACAACCATTAAGATTAATTGTCAGATTCAACAGAAGATCTCTTTGTTTCTTGGGACCTAGAACAAGCATCTCTGTTTTGTCCGATTTTAAAAGTAGAAAGTTTGCAGCCATCCACTTCCTTATGTCTGAAACACATGCTTCTAGCGAGGGCAATTTTGGGGCTTCACCATGTTTCATTGAAATGTACAGCTGTGTGTCATCCGCATAGCAGTGAAAGTTTACATTATGTTTTCGAATGACATCCCCAAGAGGTAAAATATATAGTGAAAACAATAATTGTCCTAAAACGGAACCTTGAGGAACAGTTGATTTGTCAGAGGACAAACCATTCACAGAGACAAACTGATATCTTTCCGACAGATAAGATCTAAACCAGGCCAGAACTTGTCTGTGTAGACCAATTTGGGTTTCCAATCTCTCCAAAAGAATGTGGTGATCGATGGTATCAAAAGCAGCACTAAGGTCTAGGAGCACGAGGACAGATGCAGAGCCTTGGTCTGATGCCATTAAAAGGTCATTTACCACCTTCACAAGTGCTGTCTCGTTGCTATGATGGGGTCTAAAACCAGACTGAAGCATTTCGTAGACATTGTTTGTCTTCAGGAAAGCAGTGAGTTGCTGCGCAACAGCCTTTTCTACATTTTTTGAAAGGAATGGAAGATTTGATATAGGCCGATAGTTTTTTATATTTTCTGGGTCAAGGTTTGGCTTTTTCAAGAGAGGCTTTATTACTGCCACTTTTAGTGAGTTTGGTACACATCCAGTGGATAGAGAGCCGTTTATTATGTTCAACAAAGGAGGGCCAAGCACAGGAAGCAGCTCTTTCAGTAGTTTAGTTGGAATAGGGTCCAGTATACAGCTTGAAGGTTTAGAGGCCATGATTATTTTCATCATTATGTCAAGAGATATAGTACTAAAACACTTGCTCACTTGAATTAGAGGGTAACTACGCTCAAATCAACTTTTTGTAGATTTTTCACAGACCTCAATAGTGGTCTCCTGATGTGGTTTAAGCATTGTTATGGACTTCGAACATTTTGTTGTTAAAAAAGTGTGACTTTGAGAGGGAAAACCTTTGGAGTGGAATTTCTGACTGAGTTTCTATTTCAATAGTAGACCTACTATTAGCCTACTTCACAGTACAGCCAGGGTTGGCCTGACTGTGAAAGACCAATATGAGATTTCTCATTTTAGGTCCTTCAAGGTGTATGTCACTGTTCCTCATAGAATTCACACATAGTGCCATTCCTTTGCTGGGCACCAAGAGAAGCATTAGGTTCTTGGTCAGATATGAGCTGTTGAACACCTGAGTCAGCTCCACTCATTTCACTGGCGCCGTCATAGCCTTGATCACGACGTTTGTTCACTGATATTACCCTTATACTTTCACTCAGTTTTACAGGCCTGAGGCGATTTTTGCAGTCACATTCCTGAAGCCAAAGAAACACTTAGCTTCCTACTACATATGGAAATTAAAAAGGTTTAATAATTACTTTTTGGAGGGTTACTGTCAATGATTTATCACATAAAATATATACATTGATGACAGGCCCAGAGCTCATGGGCCCGCCTGCCTTGCAACCTATTCTGGCGGAGGAGTTGCAGTGTTGTGGATCGCCGCCCATCGAAATGAATGGACTTCCGCTGGAATGCACACAGTTTGACGCAACCAGTGAGGCTTAAGGCCTCATTACCACAAAGTACATGTTAGTAAAATAAAAGATAAACTGTTGTCAAAGCACAGCTACAGTAACCTCTTCAATAACAGTTTTATCAGTCATCTAGAAACCACGGGATGGCCCTCTCAGCTCTAGGGTTTGTCCTTCAGGCCACTTAACAGTGTGAGGGTACATCAACAACTAAGCTTCTCCAGAATCAATGCTGCTTTGTAGCTGAATGTCATTTCAGTTCAACAACCACTTGAACAACCTCTTGTGGGATATAACTTTTAAATACTCCTGCTGTTAAAAGCATCATTATCTTGGATACTCCTGGTGTTAAAATAATCATTATCTTGGATACTCCTGGTGTTAAAAGCATCATTATCTTGAATACTCCTGGTGTTAAAAGCATCATTATCTTGGATACTCCTGGTGTTAAAAGCATCATTATCTTGAATACTCCTGGTGTTAAAAGCATCATTATCTTGGATACTCCTGGTGTTAAAAGCATCATTATCTTGGATACTCCTGGTGTTAAAAGCATCATTATCTTGAATACTCCTGGTGTTAAAAGCATCATTATCTTGAATTATCCTGGTGTTAAAAGCATCATTATCTTGGATACTCCTGGTGTTAAAAGCATCATTATCTTGAATTATCCTGGTGTTAAAAGCATCATTATCTTGGATACTCCTGGTGTTAAAAGCATCATTATCTTGGATACTCCTGGTGTTAAAAGCATCATTATCTTGAATTATCCTGGTGTTAAAAGCATCATTATCTTGGATACTCCTGCTGTTAAAAGCATCATTATCTTGAATACTCCTGGTGTTAAAAGCATCATTATCTTGGATACTCCTGCTGTTAAAAGCATCATTATCTTGGATACTCCTGGTGTTAAAAGCATCATTATCTTGGATACTCCTGGTGTTAAAAGCATCATTATCTTGGATACTCCTGGTGTTAAAAGCATCATTATCTTGGATACTCCTGGTGTTAAAAGCATCATTATCTTGAATACTCCTGGTGTTAAAAGCATCATTATCCTGGATACTCCTGGTGTTAAAAGCATCATTATCTTGGATACTCCTGGTGTTAAAAGCATCATTATCTTGGATACTCCTGGTGTTAAAAGCATCATTATCTTGAATACTCCTGGTGTTAAAAGCATCATTATCCTGGATACTCCTGGTGTTAAAAGCATCATTATCTTGGATACTCCTGTTGTTAAAAGCATCATTATCTTGGATACTCCCGGTGTTAAAAGCATCATTATCTTGGCCAGTATGAGGACAGAACTGAGATGATAGTAAAGAAACTCCAGTTTTACATGTTTCCAAAAGCTTTATCTTGACCACAATACAGTAGAAAAAGTCATATAACACATTTGTTCTGTGTATTTTATGCGGGCTACTACCAAGTGTGATTTAATAGCCAAGCCAATCATACGCATACCACTCATTTTTATAGCTGTTAGATTCAACTGGCTTAAACACACATTTACTATAGCTATGCAGGAATGGAAGCGTAGGGATGGAATCCCCTATTTGAACCGTTTCCAGTTCTGTTGGAATGTTAAACACAGAGAGACTGTTCTAGAATCCTCTCAATTATCTGGGATTGGAATCATTGGATGCTTGGAATTCCTCCTAATCATCCAGAAAGGTTCCTTTTAGAACCTTTCCTATGCCTGGTGTTGGGTCTGAGAGAGGAGAGTAGGAGGGGAGAGGAAGGGAGGGGAGAGGAGGAGGGGAGAGTAGGAGGGGAGAGGAAGGGAGGGGAGAAGAAGGGAGATGAGAGGAAGGGAGGGGAGAAGAAGGGAGAGGAGAGTAGGAGAGGAGGAGAGGAAGGGAGAGGAAGGGAGGGGAGAGGAGAGGAATGGAGGTGAGAGGAAGGGAGGTGAGAGTAGGAGAGGAGAGGAGGAGGGGAGAGGAGGAGGGGAGAGGAAGGGAGGTGAGAGTAGGAGAGGAGGACCTGAGCCCTAGGACTATCTGGCCTGATGACTCCTTGCTGTCCCCTGTCCACCTGGCCTTGCTGCTGCTTCTCCAGTTTCAACTGTTCTGCCTGCGGCTATGGAATCCTGACCTGTTCACCGGATGTGCTACCTGTCCCAGACCTGCTGTAGAATGACAGGCCATCTTGGGGTCAACAAGACGTATGGTCGTATCTTGTGTAACTTCTTCTGGCCTGAAACAGGATGTTGTGGCTTACTGTACATTCTGTCACATTTGCCAGAGGACCAGTAAACCGAACCAAGCTGTTCCGGTTGCACATTTGCAGTCAATTCCTGGTTTTAATTAACCTTTCAGCAGGGTTCTGGTGGACTGTTGGTTCTTTGCCCAAAGCAAAAAGTGTGGGAAACAATTTTCCCTAACCATCATGTGTGCTGCCACTAGCTTCCCTGAGGCCATTCTACTGAGGAAAATCACAGCTCCCAGTAGTGTTTTGGGGAAAATGTTTTTCAGCGTTTGGACTTCCACAGGCGATCAGTTTCAAATGTCATGTTAAGGTTCTTCCTGTTACAGCAGGTGGGTGTTGCCCTTCTAGTGCCTACCACCCAGAGTCTTAAGGTGCTCTGGAGAGATTTCATCAGACTTTGACATCTTTGTTGAGAGCTTACTGCTTTGAGTTTGAGAAAGACTGGGATAAGGGGTCTTGTGCTGTTTGCCACGCTGGAGGTTGTTCAGGAATCTCTCGGTTTTAGTCTGAATGAGCTTGTGTTTTGACATCATGTCAGAGGTCCTTTGAGCTTGCTGAGAGAGAGGTTGTTGCAGGGCAACACCTTAAACCACGAAAACCAATCTGAGGAAAGTCTGAATGCATCAATTCTTGTTTTTATAAGAAACATCAATGTGTTGGAAATTCCAAATGGTTTACATAGTCAACTTACACACACACTTACACCACCAGACATGCCACCAATCAAATTTACATAAGTATTCAGACACTTTACTCAGTACTTTGTTGAAGCACTTTTGGCAGTGATTAGTCTAGTCTTCTTTTATTTGGGGAGTTTCTCCCATTTGTTCCTCTCAAGCTCTGTCAGGTTGGATGGGGAGCGTTGCTGCACTGCTATTTTCTGGTCTCTCCAGAGATGTCCGATCGGGTTCAAATCTGGGCTCTGGCTGCGCCACTCAAGGACATTCAGAAACTATTCCAGAAGCCACTCCTGCGTTGTCTTGGCTGTGTGCTTAGGGTTGTTGTCCTGTTGGAAGGGGAACATTTGCCTCAGTCTGAGGTCCTGCTCCCTCTGGAGCAGATTTTCATTAAGGATCTCTGTACTTTTCTCTGTTCTTCTTTCCATTGATCTTGATTAGTCCCCTAGTTCCTCCCGCTGAAAAACATCCCCACAGCATGATGCTGCCACCACCATGCTTCACTGTAGGTTCCAGGTTTCCTACAGACGGGACACTTGGCATTCAGGCCAAAGAGTTCAATCTTGGTTTCATCAGATCAGAGAATCTTGTTCCTCATTGTCTGAGAGTCTATAGGTGCCTTTTGGCAAACTTCAAGCTGGCTGTCATGTGCCTTTTACTGAGGAGTGGCTTCCAAGTCTTGGTCAGTATCCGTGCTCAAGTGAAATCTAATTTTATTTGTCACATACATATGCTCTCGATTGTGCATCTGTAAAAGTTTGAGAGTTTTAGGTGACAAGCCATATTTCTTCAGCCTACTGAGGGTGAAGAGGCGCTGTTGCACTGTCTGAAAGGACCATTTCAGTTTGTCATTGATGTGTACGCCGAGGAACTTGAAGCTTTCCACCTTCTCCACTGCAGTCCCGACAATGTGGATAGGGTGGTGCTCCCTCTGCTGTTTCCTGAAGTCCACAATCATCTCCTTTGTTTTAGCACCACACTCCCAGAGCCCTTCACCTCCTCCCTGTAGTCTGTCTCGTCATTGTTGGTAATCAAGCCTTCTACTGTTGTGTCATCTGCAAACTTGATGATTGAGTTGGAGGCGTGCTTGGCCATGCAGTTATGGGTGAACAGGGAGTACAGGAGGGGGCTGAGAATGCACCCTTGTGGGGCCCCTGGTTTCAGCAAAATGGGGGCGTCGGTAAGGAAGTCTAGGATCCAGTTGCACAGGGTGGTGTCCCAGAGCCTCGAGCTTAATGATAAGCTAGTAGGGTACTATGGTGTTGAATGCTGAGCTATATTCAATGTACAGCATTCTTACATATGTATTCCTCTTGTCTAGAAGGGATAGGGCAGTGTGATGGCGATTGCATTGTCTGTGAATCTATTGGGGCGGTATGCAAGTGGGTCTAGGGTGACAGGTAAGGTAGAGGTGATATGATCCTTGACTAGTCTCTCTAAGCACTTCATGATGACATACGTGAGTGCTATGGGGCAACAGTCATTAAGTTCAGTTACCTTTGCTTTCTTGGGTACAGTATTAATGGTTGACATCTTGAAGCATGTGGGGACAGCAGACTGGGATAGGGAGAGATTGAATATGTAAGTTTAAGCGAAAAATTGCGCGAACGGAGAGGGCTGCCTCACGTCTTGCTCTTAGGAAACTTTGCCGTATTTGTGTTTTATGTAGTATTTCTTATATCGTTAGCCCAGAAATGGTTTTATTACATACAGCCGGCAGGAACTATTGGATATCAGAGTGGTGTGAAAGAAGTAACAGCTGAAATAAATCATTCTCTCTATGACATTTCACATTCTTCAAATAAAGTGGTTATTCTAGCTGACCTAAGACAGGGATTTTTACTAGAATTAAATGTCAGGAATTGTGAAAAACTGAGTTTAAAGGTATTTGGCTAAGGTGTATGTAAACCTCCGACTTCAACTGTATATACTGTATTCTATTCTACAGTATTTTAGACAATGCGACTCCGACATTCTCGTCCTAATACTTATATATCTTAATTACATTATTTTACTTTTAGATGTGTGTTTTGTTGTGAATTGTCAAATATTACTGCACTGTTGGAGCTAGGACCACAAGCATTTAGTTAGATACTACTGTACTGTTGGAGCTGGGAACACACACATTTAGTTAGATACTACTGCACTGTTGGAGCTAGGAACACAAGCATTTAGTTAGATACTACTGCACTGTTGGAGCTAGGAACACAAGCATTTAGTTAGATACTACTACACTGTTGGAGCTAGGAACACAAGCATTTAGTTAGATACTACTACACTGTTGGAGCTAGGAACACAAGCATTTAGTTAGATACTACTACACTGTTGGAGCTAGGAACACACGCATTTCGCTACACCAGCAATATGTTCTGCTAAGCGTGTATGTGACCAATAAAATTAGATTTAATGTATTCACTCAGAGTTCACATGTTTATACCGCCTTCTCACATGTGAGAAGAAAAACATGTTTCACCTCACATTGCAGATGATTTGCAGTTTCACATGTGGAAATCTTTCTTGTAGAAATCTTGTAATCACATGTGGAATTGCAAGTTTTCATGTGAAAATCAAATGTGCAGTTTTACATGTAAGAAAACTCTATGTGGATCTCATCAAATCAAATGTATTAGTCACATCCACGTGTTTAGCAGATATTATTGCGGGTGAGTCACATCCACGTGTTTAGCAGATATTATTGCGGGTGTAGCGAAATGCTTGTGCTTCTAGCGACAGTGCAGTAAAATCTGACAAGTTATATCTAAAAGTTTTACAACATATACCCAAAAAACAAGTAAATCAAAGTAAGGAATGGATTAAGCACATGCATTGAATACACGTCCTGGTAATCTGTCAAGTCAAACTTTATTTGTCACATGCGCCGAATACAACAAGTGTAGACCTTACCATGAAATGTTCACTTACAAGCCCTTACCCAACAGTGCAGTTCCAGAATAGTTAAGAAAATACTTACTAAATAAACTAAAGTAAAAAAAATAAAAGAAAAAAATTAATCAAATGTAACAATAAAATAACAATAATGAGGCTATATACAGGGGGTACCGGTACAGATTCAGTGTGCGGGGGTGCAGGTTAGTTGAGGTTATTTGTACATGTAGGTAGGGGGGAAGTGACTTTGCATAGCTAATAAACAGCAAGTAGAAGCAGTGTACAAAACAAATGAAGGGGGGTGTCAATGTACGTAAATAGTCTGGTGGCCATTTTATTAATTGTCCAGCAGTCTTATTGCTTTGGGGTTAGAAGCTGCCAAGGAGCCCTTCGGTCCCAGACTTGGCGCTCCGCACCACCCGCCATGCGGTAGCTTTGTGAATGTTGTCTGTAATAGTTTTCAAGCCGACGGGCGTCAGAGCCGGTGTTCTAGGATTCAATCTTAGTCCTGTATTGATGCTTTGCCTGTTTGATGGTTCGTCTGAGGGCATAGCGGGATTTCTTATAATTCGTAATCTATAAGTCTTTCCTAGGTAAAGCCTCGCCTTATCTCAGCTCACTGGTCACCAAAGCAACACCCACCTGTAGCACATACTCCAGCAGGTATAATTCACTGGTCATCCCCAAAGCCAACACCTCATCTGGCCGCCTTTCCTTCCAGTTCTCTGCTGTCAATGACTGGAAAGAATTGCAAACATCACTGAAGCTGGAGACTTATGTCTCCCTCACTAACTTTAAGCATCAGCTGTCAGAGCAGCTTACTGATCACTGGACCTGTACATAGCCCATCTGTTATAGCACACCCAACTACCTCATATTGTTATTTATTTTTGGCTCTTTTGCACCCTTGTATATCTACTTGCACATCATCATCTGCAAATCTTTCACTCCAGTGTAATTGCTAAATTGTAATTATTTTGCCACTATGGCCTATTTATTGCCGTACCTCCCTAATCTTACCTCATTTGCACACACTGTACATAGATTTTTCTATTGTGTTATTGACTGTACGTTTGTTTATCTCATTTGTAACGCTGGGATGTTGTTTTTGTTGCACTGCTTTGCTTTATCTTGGCCAGGTCGCAGATGTAAATGAGAACTTGTTCTCAACTGGTTTACCTGGTTAAATAAAGCTGAAGAAAAAGTAACATGCTGGTAGAAATGAAGTAAAACGGATTGAAGTTTGCCTGCATTAAAGTTACCAGCCACTAGGAGTGCAGCTTCTGGATTAGCATTTTCTTATTTGCTTATGGCCTTATACAGCTCGTTGAGTGCAGTCTTGGTGCCAGCATCAGTTTGTGGTGGTAAATAGACAGCTATGAATAATATAGATGAGAACTCTCTTGGTAGATAGTGTGGTCTACAGCTTATCATGAAGTTTTCTACCTCAGGTGAGCAATACCTCAAGACGTCTTTAATATTAGACATTGCGTATCAGCAGTTATTGACAAATATAAATAAACACCCGCACCTCGTCTTATCAGGTGCAGCTGCCCTTTCTTACCGATTCACAGAGAAGCCAGCCAGCGCTATATTATCCTTGTCGTCATTCAGCCATGTCTCAATGAAATATAAGATATTACAGTTTTTAATGTCCCATTGGTAGGATAGTCTTAATCGTAGATCATCCAGTTTGTTTCCCAATGATTGCACATTGGCCAATAATACGGAGGGCAGTGGTGATTTACCTACTCGAAGGCGAGTAGGTAAAGGCAACCCGCCCTTCTTCCCTTTTCCTACGTCTTTTCTTCACTCTGATGACGGGGATTTGGGCCTTATCTTGACAAAGAAGTATATCTTTCACGTCAGACTCATTAAAGAAAAATCCTTTGTCCAATTGGAGGTGAGTAATCACTGTTCTGATGTCCAGAAGCTCTTTCGGTCATAAGAGACGGTAGCAGCGACATTAACTACAAAATACAAACAATGTTTAGGAGCCCGCAAAATGACTCTGGCTTGCTGATAACATCTGATCTGATGAGAATCCTCTTTCCACAGATGGCTCTGGCTTGATGATAACATCTGATCTGATGAGAATCCTCTTTCCACAGATGGCTCTGGCTTGATGATAACATCTGATCTGATGAGAATCCTCTTTCCACAGATGGCTCTGGCTTGCTGATAACATCTGATCTGATGAGAATCCTCTTTCCACAGATGGCTCTGGCTTGCTGATAACATCTGATCTGATGAGAATCCTCTTTCCACAGATGGCTCTGGCTTGCTGATAACATCTGATCTGATGAGAATCCTCTTTCCACAGATGGCTCTGGCTTGCTGATAACATCTGATCTGATGAGAATCCTCTTTCCACAGATGGCTCTGGCTTGCTGATAACATCTGATCTGATGAGAATCCTCTTTCCACAGATGGCTCTGGCTTGATGATAACATCTGATCTGATGAGAATCCTCTTTCCACAGATGGCTCTGGCTTGCTGATAACATCTGATCTGATGAGAATCCTCTTTCCACAGATGGCTCTGGCTTGATGATAACATCTGATCTGATGAGAATCCTCTTTCCACAGATGGCTCTGGCTTGCTGATAACATCTGATCTGATGAGAATCCTCTTTCCACAGATGGCTCTGGCTTGATGATAACATCTGATCTGATGAGAATCCTCTTTCCACAGATGGCTCTGGCTTGCTGATAACATCTGATCTGATGAGAATCCTCTTTCCACAGATGGCTCTGGCTTGCTGATAACATCTGATCTGATGAGAATCCTCTTTCCACAGATGACTCTGGCTTGCTGATAACATCTGATCTGATGAGAATCCTCTTTCCACAGATGGCTCTGGCTTGCTGATAACATCTGATCTGATGAGAATCCTCTTTCCACAGATGACTACTCTATTACTGACTATACTGAATACAACTTCCAATGTCAAATATAAATAATTTGAGATTCTGTAATTTGATAAACAATCTTCCCAACCAGACAATTTCTTTAAAACAAATCTGTTTTCCATCAGTGAATGCTTTTCCACAGATGTGTTGTTTTGTCCTCAGTGTAATGTTTGGTGAATGCTTGGTGTTGTTTTCTCCCCAGTGTAATGTTTGGTGAATGCTTGATGTTGTTTTGTCCTCAGTGTGATGTTTGGTGAATGCTTGGTGTTTTGTCCTGTTTGTCCTCATCTGAGATCCTCTTTCCACAGGCTCTGGCTTGCTGTGTAATGTTTGGAGAATGATTGGTGTTGTTTTGTCCTCAGTGTAATGTTTGGTGAATGATTGGTGTTGTTTTGTCCTCAGTGTAATGTTTGGTGAATGCTTGAGGTTGTTTTGTCCTCAGTGTACTGTTTGGTGAATGCTTGGTGATGTTTTGTCCTCAGTGTAATGTTTGGTGAATGCTTGGTGTTGTTTTGTCCCCAGTGTAATGTTTGGTGAATGCTTGGTGTTGTTTTGTCCTCAGTGTAATGTTTGGTGAATGCTTGGTGTTGTTTTGTCCTCAGTGTAATGTTTGGTGAATGATTGGTGTTGTTTTGTCCTCAGCGTAATGTTTGGTGAATGATTGGTGTTGTTTTGTCCTCAGTGTAATGTTTGGTGAATGCTTGAGGTTGTTTTGTCCTCAGTGTACTGTTTGGTGAATGCTTGGTGATGTTTTGTCCTCAGTGTAATGTTTGGTGAATGCTTGGTGTTGTTTTGTCACCAGTGTAATGTTTGGTGAATGCTTGGTGTTGTTTTGTCCTCAGTGTAATGTTTGGTGAATGCTTGGTGTTGTTTTGTCCCCAGTGTAATGGTTGGTGAATGCTTGGTGTTGTTTTGTCCCCAGTGTAATGTTTGGTGAATGCTTGGTGTTGTGTTGTCCCCAGGGTAATGTTTGGTGAATGCTTGGTGTTGTTTTGTCCTCAGTGTAATGTTTGGTGAATGCTTGGTGTTGTTTTGTCCTCAGTGTAATGTTTGGTGAATGCTTGGTGTTGTTTTGTCCTCAGTGTGATGTTTGGTGAATGCTTGGTGTTGTTTTGTCCTCAGTGTGATGTTTAGTGAATGCTTGAGGTTGTTTTGTCCTCAGTTTGTAATGTTTGTTTTGTCCTCAGTGTAATGTTTGAATGCTTGGTGTTGTTTTGTCCTCAGTGTAATGTTTGGTGAATGCTTGGTGTTGTTTTGTCCTCAGTGTAATGTTTGGTGAATGCTTGGTGTTGTTTTGTCCTCAGTGTAATGTTTGGTGAATGCTTGGTGTTGTTTTGTCCTCAGTGTAATGTTTGGTGAATGCTTGGTGTTGTTTTGTCCTCAGTGTAATGTTTGGTGAATGCTTGGTGATGTTTTGTCCTCAGTGTAATGTTTGGTGAATGATTGGTGTTGTTTTGTCCTCAGTGTAATGTTTGGTGAATGATTGGTGTTGTTTTGTCCTCAGTGTAATGTTTGGTGAATGCTTGAGGTTGTTTTGTCCTCAGTGTACTGTTTGGTGAATGCTTGGTGATGTTTTGTCCTCAGTGTAATGTTTGGTGAATGCTTGGTGTTGTTTTGTCCCCAGTGTAATGTTTGGTGAATGCTTGGTGTTGTTTTGTCCTCAGTGTAATGTTTGGTGAATGCTTGGTGTTGTTATGTCCTCAGTGTAATGTTTGGTGAATGATTGGTGTTGTTTTGTCCTCAGTGTACTGTTTGGTGAATGCTTGGTGATGTTTTGTCCTCAGTGTAATGTTTGGTGAATGCTTGGTGTTGTTTTGTCCCCAGTGTAATGTTTGGTGAATGCTTGGTGTTGTTTTGTCCTCAGTGTAATGTTTGGTGAATGCTTGGTGTTGTTTTGTCCCCAGTATAATGTTTGGTGAATGCTTGGTGTTGTTTTGTCCTCAGTGTAATGTTTGGTGAATGCTTGGTGTTGTTTTGTTGCTTGTTTGTGTTGTTTTGTCATCAGTGTAATGTTTGGTGAATGCTTGGTGTTGTTTTGTCCTCAGTGTGATGTTTGGTGAATGCTTGGTGTTGTTTTGTCCTCAGTGTGATGTTTAGTGAATGCTTGGTGTTGTGTTGTTGCTTGGTGTTGTTTTGTCATCAGTGTAATGTTTGGTGAATGCTTGGTGTTGTTTTGTCCTCAGTGTGATGTTTGGTGAATGCTTGGTGTTGTTTTGTCCTCAGTGTGATGTTTAGTGAATGCTTGAGGTTGTTTTGTCCTCAGTGTAATGTTTGGTGAATGCTTGGTGTTGTTTTGTCCTCAGTGTAATGTTTGGTGAATGCTTGGTGTTGTTTTGTCCTCAGTGTAATGTTTGGTGAATGCTTGGTGTTGTTTTGTCCTCAGTGTAATGTTTGGTGAATGCTTGGTGTTGTTTTGTCCTCAGTGTAATGTTTGGTGAATGCTTGGTGTTGTTTTGTCCTCAGTGTAATGTTTGGTGAATGCTTGGTGATGTTTTGTCCTCAGTGTAATGTTTGGTGAATGCTTGGTGATGTTTTGTCCTCAGTGTAATGTTTGGTGAATGCTTAGTGTTGTGTTGTCCTCAGTCCTCCTTTGAATTATGTTTGTACCATGAACACATGTTAACCTGAGTTACTGTGTGTAATGATTAATTTCTAAACGACCATCATTGAGTCCATCCTCACCTCATCCATCACTGCAACGGATTTTCCAGTCTGCTGAGAGGGTCATTGGCTCCCACCTGAACTCCATTAGAATGTTTTGCACGTCTATAGGGCAAGGAATGCGTGCAGGAATCCTAGCTGATCCTTTCCACTCCAGAATCCAAAGTATCCTCTGGCAAATTGGCCCTGTAATGTTTGGTGAATGCTTGGTGTTGTTTTATTGTCCCTTCCACCCCCTCTTCCAAAGATTCCCCTGGCAAACTGACCCCTTCCACCCCCTCTTCCAAAGACACCACCTCCACACGCTTCCCAAAGATTCCCCTTTGGCAAACGGTTCAGGTCCATCACAACCAAAAGCTACCAGAACAATTTTCCCCCTGCCGTGGCCCTCACCAACCATCCACCTGGTACACCATGATCCTTTCCCCTGCCGTGGCCCTCACCAACCATCCACCTGGTCCACCATGATCCTTTCCACCTGCCGTGGACCTCACCAACCGTCCACCTGGTCCACCATGATCCTTTCCGCCTGCCGTGGCCCTCACCAACCATCCACCATGATCCTTTCCCCCTGTCCCTCACCAACCATCCACCTGGTCCACCATGATCCTTTCCCCCTGCCGTGGCCCTCACCAACCATCCACCTGGTCCACCATGATCCTTTCCCCCTGCCGTGGCCCTCACCAACCATCCACCATGATCCTTTCTACCTGCCGTGGCCCTCAACAACCGTCCACCTGGACCACCATGATCCTTTCCACCTGCCGTGGCCCTCACCAACCATCCACCTGGTCCACCATGATCCTTTCCGCCTGCCGTGGCCCTCACCAACCATCCACCTGGTCCACCATGATCCTTTCCCCCTGCCATGGCCCTCACCAACCATCCACCTGGTCCACCATGATCCTTTCCACCTGCCGTGGCCCTCACCAACTGTCCACCTGGTCCACCATGATCCTTTCCACCTGCCATGGCCCTCACCAACTGTCCACCTGGTCCACCATGATCCTTTCCACCTGCCATGGCCCTCACCAACTGTCCACCTGGTCCACCATGATCCTTTCCACCTGCCGTGGCCCTCACCAACCATCCACCATGATCCTTTCACCCTGCCGTGGCCCTCACCAACCATCCACCATGATCCTTTCCCCCTGCCGTGGCCCTCACCAACCATCCTCCTGGTCCACCATGATCCTTTCCCCCTGCCGTGGCCCTCACCAACCATCCACCATGATCCTTTCCACCTGCCGTGGCCCTCACCAACCATCCACCATGATCCTTTACACCTGCTGTGGCCCTCACCAACCATCCACCTGGTCCACCATGATCCTTTCCCCCTGCCGTGGCCCTCACCAACCATCCACCTGGTCCACCATGATCCTTTCCGCCTGCCGTGGCCCTCACCAACCATCCACCTGGTCCACCATGATCCTTTCCCCCTGCCATGGCCCTCACCAACCATCCACCTGGTCCACCATGATCCTTTCCACCTGCCGTGGCCCTCACCAACTGTCCACCTGGTCCACCATGATCCTTTCCACCTGACATGGCCCTCACCAACTGTCCACCTGGTCCACCATGATCCTTTCCACCTGCCATGGCCCTCACCAACTGTCCACCTGGTCCACCATGATCCTTTCCACCTGCCGTGGCCCTCACCAACCATCCACCATGATCCTTTCACCCTGCCGTGGCCCTCACCAACCATCCACCATGATCCTTTCCCCCTGCCGTGGCCCTCACCAACCATCCTCCTGGTCCACCATGATCCTTTCCCCCTGCCGTGGCCCTCACCAACCATCCACCATGATCCTTTCCACCTGCCGTGGCCCTCACCAACCATCCACCATGATCCTTTACACCTGCTGTGGCCCTCACCAACCATCCACCTGGTCCACCATGATCCTTTCCCCCTGCCGTGGCCCTCACCAACCATCCACCTGGTCCACCATGATCCTTTCCCCCTGCCGTGGCCCTCACCAACCATCCACCATGATCCTTTCCGCCTGCCGTGGCCCTCACCAACCATCCACCTGGTCCACCATGATCCTTTCCCCCTGCCGTGGCCCTCACCAACCATCCACCTGGTCCACCATGATCCTTTCCCCCTGCCGTGGCCCTCACCAACCATCCACCATGATCCTTTCCCCCTGCCATGGCCCTCACCAACCATCCACCATGATCCTTTACACCTGCCGTGGCCCTCACCAACCATTCACCTGGTCCACCATGATCCTTTCCCCCTGCCGTGGCCCTCACCAACCATCCACCTGGTCCACCATGATCCTTTCCCCCTGCCGTGGCCCTCACCAACCATTCACCTGGTCCACCATGATCCTTTCCCCCTGCCGTGGCCCTCACCAACCATCCACCTGGTCCACCATGATCCTTTCCCCCTGCCGTGGCCCTCACCAACCATTCACCTGGTCCACCATGATCCTTTCCCCCCTGTCGTGGCCCTCACCAACCATCCACCTGGTCCACCATGATCCTTTACACCTGCCGTGGCCCTCACCAACCATTCACCTGGTCCACCATGATCCTTTCCCCCTGCCGTGGCCCTCACCAACCATCCACCTGGTCCACCATGATCCTTTCCCCATGCCGTGGCCCTCACCAACCATCCACCATGATCCTTTACACCTGCCGTGGCCCTCACCAACCATTCACCTGGTCCACCATGATCCTTTCCCCCTGCCGTGGCCCTCACCAACCATCCACCTGGTCCACCATGATCCTTTCCCCCTGCCGTGGACCTCACCAACCATCCACCATGATCCTTTCCCCCTGCCGTGGCCCTCACCAACCATCCACCATGATCCTTTACACCTGCCGTGGCCCTCACCAACCAGCCACCTGGTCCTCAGTCCTCTACAGACAATGTACCCTCCACAGACTATGTACCCAACACTAATACCCCAGATTGTCCTACATTCATCATTTATAATGTAACTCATAGTATACATAGTGTAGTCTATAGTTTTTATCTTACGGTGTATGTTTACATACTGTATGTTTATCTGTGGAAATTCTGCATTGATATATTGTCTGTTTAATCTATTTATTGTGGCAGCACCATTTCACAGAATCAAATTCCTGTACATGCAAATGTTTGGGGGGATAAAGCTGATTCTGACATGTTAACCTAAGTTGTTGGTTATCCTACCAGTTTGTATTATATTATTTGGGACTGTTTATGTACTGGATGAACTGTAGCAGGTAGCAGATTCTCCCCTTTATGTCTTCATATAATTCAAAATCGATGTGTGTGTGTCCTTGGGCTTGATATCTTAAATATTGGATCCTGCTTTCAATTAATGGACTCGTTTTATGTTGTATGCTAGAGCTGAATGTCTGCTATTCATTTTACAGAAAAACTTAGCTTGCTAATGACTTATTAATCAGAAACCCATAAAGACCATGAATCTATCCTCCTGATTCCTGCTTACAAGCACAAACTAGGGCAGGAAGCACCAGTGACTAGATCAATAAAAAAAGTGGTCAGATGAAGCAGATACTAAGCTACAGGTCTGTTTTTATTAGCATAGACTGGAATATGTTCCGGGATCCCTCTATTGGCATTGAGGAGTACACCACATCAGTCACTGGCTTCATCAATAAGTGCATCGATGACGTCGTCCCCACTGTGACCCTACGTACATACCCCAAAGAGAAACCATGGATTACAGGCAACATCGAACACTGAGCTAAAGGCTAGAACTGCCGCTTTCAAGGTGCGGGACTCTAACCCGGAAGCTTATAAGAAATCCCACTATGCCCTCCGACGAACCATCAAACAGGCAAAGCTTCAATACAGGACTAAGATTGAATCGTACTACACCGGCTCTGACGCTCATCGGATGTGACAGGGCTTGCAAATCATTATAGACTACTATACGCTCGACCTCATCTTTACTAGATGCTGTTCTTCCACTAACCTCATTGCAACTCCCCTCCAAGTCTCCGACCACTACCTTGTATCCTTTTCCCTCTCGCTCTCATCCAACACTTCCCACACTGCCCCTACTCGGATGGTATCGCGCCGTCCCAACCTTCGCTCTCTCTCCCCCGCTACTCTCTCCTCTTCCATCCTATCATCTCTTCCCTCTGCTCAAACCTTCTCCAACCTATCTCCTGATTCTGCCTCCTCAACCCTCCTCTCCTCCCTTTCTGCATCCTTTGACTCTCTATGCCCCCTATCCTCCAGGCCGGCTCGGTCCTCCCCTCCCGCTCCGTGGCTCGACGACTCATTGCGAGCTCACAGAACAGGGCTCCGGGCAGCCGAGCGGAAATGGAGGAAAACTCGCCTCCCTGCGGACCTGGCATCCTTTTCGCTCCCTCCTCTCTACATTTTCCTCTTCTGTCTCTGCTGCTAAAGCCACTTTCTACCACTCTAAATTCCAAGCTTCTGCCTCTAACCCTAGGAAGCTCTTTGCCACCTTCTCCTCCCTCCTGAATCCTCCTCCCCCCCGTCCTCCCTCTCTGCAGATGACTTCGTCAACCATTTTGAAAAGAAGGTTGACGACATCCGATCCTCGTTTGCTAAGTCAAACGACACCGCTGGTTCTGCTCACACTGCCCTACCCTGTGCTCTGACCTCTTTCTCCCCTCTCTCTCCAGATGAAATCTCGCGTCTTGTGACGGCCGGCCGCCCAACAACCTGCCCGCTTGACCCTATCCCCTCCTCTCTTCTCCAGACCATTTCCGGAGACCTTCTCCCTTACCTCACCTCGCTCATCAACTCATCCCTGACCGCTGGCTACGTCCCTTCCGTCTTCAAGAGAGCGAGAGTTGCACCCCTTCTGAAAAAACCTACACTCGATCCCTCCGATGTCAACAACTACAGACCAGTATCCCTTCTTTCTTTTCTCTCCAAAACTCTTGAACGTGCCGTCCTTGGCCAGCTCTCCCGCTATCTCTCTCAGAAAGACCTTCTTGATCCAAATCAGTCAGGTTTCAAGACTAGTCATTCAACTGAGACTGCTCTTCTCTGTATCACGGAGGCGCTCCGCACCGCTAAAGCTAACTCTCTCTCCTCTGCTCTCATCCTTCTAGACCTATCGGCTGCCTTCGATACTGTGAACCATCAGATCCTCCTCTCCACCCTCTCCGAGTTGGGCATCTCCGGCGCGGCCCACGCTTGGATTGCGTCCTACCTGACAGGTCGCTCCTACCAGGTGGCGTGGCGAGAATCTGTCTCCTCACCACGCGCTCTCACCACTGGTGTCCCCAGGGCTCTGTTCTAGGCCCTCTCCTATTCTCGCTATACACCAAGTCACTTGGCTCTGTCATAACCTCACATGGTCTCTCCTATCATTGCTATGCAGACGACACACAATTAATCTTCTCCTTTCCCCCTTCTGATGACCAGGTGGCGAATCGCATCTCTGCATGTCTGGCAGACATATCAGTGTGGATGACGGATCACCACCTCAAGCTGAACCTCGGCAAGACGCAGCTGCTCTTCCTCCCGGGGAAGGACTGCCCGTTCCATGATCTCGCCATCACGGTTGACAACTCCATTGTGTCCTCCTCCCAGAGCGCTAAGAACCTTGGCGTGATCCTGGACAACACCCTGTCGTTCTCAACTAACATCAAGGCGGTGGCCCATTCCTGTAGGTTCATGCTCTACAACATCCGCAGAGTACGACCCTGCCTCACACAGGAAGCGGCGCGGGTCCTAATCCAGGCACTTGTCATCTCCCGTCTGGATTACTGCAACTCGCTGTTGGCTGGGCTCCCTGCCTGTGCCATTAAACCCCTACAACTCATCCAGAACGCCGCAGCCCGTCTGGTGTTCAACCTTCCCAAGTTCTCTCACGTCACCCCCGCTCCTCCGCTCTCTCCACTGGCTTCCAGTTGAAGCTCGCATCCGCTACAAGACCATGGTGCTTGCCTACGGAGCTGTGAGGGGAACGGCACCTCAGTACCTCCAGGCTCTGATCAGGCCCTACACCCAAACAAGGGCACTGCGTTCATCCACCTCTGGCCTGCTCGCCTCCCTACCACTGAGGAAGTACAGTTCCCGCTCAGCCCAGTCTAAACTGTTCGCTGCTCTGGCCCCCCAATGGTGGAACAAACTCCCTCACGACGCCAGGACAGCGGAGTTAATCACCACCTTCCGGAGACACCTGAAACCCCACCTCATTAAGGAATACCTAGGATAGGATAAGTAATCCTTCTCACCCCCCCCTTTAAGATTTAGATGCACTATTGTAAAGTGACTGTTCCACTGGATGTCATAAGGTGAATGCACCAATTTGTAAGTCGCTCTGGATAAGAGCGTCTGCTAAATGACTTAAATGTAATGTAAATGGAATGAAGGGAAGCACAGCCGAGAGCTAGCCAGTGACACAAGCCTATCAGATGAGCTAAACCACTATGCTCGCTCCAAGGCAAATAACACTGAAACATGCATGAGAGCACCAGATGTTCCAGAAGACTCTGTCCTTCTGTAGCTCAGTTGGTAGAGTATGGCGCTTGTAACGCCAGGGTAGTGGGTTCAGTCCCCGGGACCACCCATACGTAGAATGTATGCACACATGACTGTAAGTCGCTTTGGATAAAAGCGTCTGCTAAATGGCATATATTATTATTATTATATATTATCACGCTCTCCGCAGCTGATGTGAGTAAGACCTTTAAACAGGGCCGCAGAGCTAGACGGATTACCAGGATGTGCACTGCGAGCATGTGCTGACCAACTGGCAAGTGTCTTCATTGACATTTTCAAACTCTCCCTGTCTAAGTCTCTAATACCAACAAGTTTCAAGCAGACCACCATAGGGCCTGTGCCCAAGAATACTAAGGTAACCTGCCTAAATGAGTACCGACCGATAGCATTCATGTCAGTAGCCATGAAAGGCTGGTCATGGCTCACATCAACACCATTATCCCAGAAACCCTAGACCCACTCCAATTATCATACCACCCCAACAGTTTCACAGATGCTGCACTCTCTATTGCACTCCACACTGCCCTTTCACACTTGGACAAAAGGAACACCTATGCTGGAATGCTATTCATTGACTACAGCTCAGCGTTTAAACCCATAGTGCCCTCAAAGCTCATCAATAAGCTTAGGACCCTGGGACTAAACACCTCCCTCTGCAACTGGATCCTGGACTTCCTGACTGGACACCCCAGGTGATAAGAGTAGGAAACAACACATCTGCCACACTGATTCTCAAGACAGGGGCCCCTCAGGGGTATGTGCTCAGTCCCTTCCTGTACTCCCTGTTCACCCACAACTGCATGGCCAGGGACGACTACAACACCATCATTAAGTTTGCTGATGACACAACAGTGGTAGGCCTGATCACTAACAATGATGAGACAGCCTATAGGGAGGAGGTCAGAGACCTGGCCGTGTGGTGCAAGGACAACAACCTCTCCCTCAATGTGATCAAGACAAAGGAGATGATTGTGGACTACAGGAAAAGGAGGGCCGGGCACGCCCCCATTCTCATCGGCGGGGCTGTAGTGGAGATGATTGAGAGCTTCAAGTTCCTTGGTGTCCACATCTCCAACAAGCTATCATGTTTCAAACACACCAAGACAGTCGTGAAGAGGGAACGACACAGCCTATTCCCCCTCAGGATACTGAAAAGATTTGGAATGGTTCCTCAGATCCTAAAAAGGTTCTACAGCTTTTACCATTGAGAGCATCCTGACTGGTTGCATCACCGCTTGGTATGGCAACCGCTCGGGCTCCTGAACAGCTTCTACCCCCAAGCGATAAGTCTGCTGTACAGGTAATCAAATGGATACAACGACCATCTGCATTTACCCCACCTCCCTCCGTCCCCTTTTGTTACACTGCTGCTACTCGCTGTTTTTTTATATCTATTATCTATGCATAGTCACTTCATCCCTACCTACATGCACATAATACTTTAATTACCTCAACTAACCTGTAGCCCCGCACACTCGGTACCGGTACCCCCTGAATATCATTTCTTATTGTTATTTTATTGTTGCTCTTCACACAACTGTGTTGTTGTCTGTCTCTCGTTGAATTTGAAGAGCAAGACAGAAGCGCATTGGGGCGGGTGATGGAGGGTCGTTTGTCAGTGGCAGGTCGCCGGCTGTTCCTTGCTACGCACCGGCCTGGCTGCATGGTAGCGTTTGGTGTAGCCTCTGTCGTGTCTTTACTATCATTAAATGAAGACTTTTAGTTTTTATCAAAGATTCTCTGTAATTAGCATTTCGTGATTACCTAATTAATCATGCAATTGCAATTAAGTAGGAAGTCGGGGCACCGAGGAAAATATTCAGATTACAAAGTTATAATTTTCCTAATACAACTTTTCATATATTTTCATAATATTTGATCAATAGTCTTCTGATTAATCAATAATTTATTTTACCTCACTTTAGTCTCATTCCAAACGAACCCAGTCTTCACTATAAGTCATCCATACATCAATTGTCTTAAAATAATTTATTTACTAACTAAGTAATTCACAGAAATGCATAAAGAAACAGTTGATAGTTACAAGGAAATGATAACTGAGTTTCCCTAGTGGGATAAACCGGCATTGCGGCTTGGTGTACAAAAGGGTAGTGGGGGTTGACTGAGATAAGACAACACACAGTTGATAATTATAACAATTGAAATGGTAATCCTTTGCACATGAACTCTCACTCATTCGGGAACAATTGCAATCAATATGTATATTTATGCTCAGTGTGTCGTCGGGATCTCTGTTGAAAAGTTTGTTTCTGTTGGAAATTTTGTCCGCCCTCTCTGTCATGGTTAGAATGGATAGTTCAGAGTGACATTCATTCATTCATGTAATTTTTGATAGATGTTTCGGCCGTTGTCGGTCTTCGTGTTCAATGATACCGAATTCCTAGCTGCAGACTAGTAATTCATATCAAAGACTTGTTCTTATTCTGTCAGTATCGATAGAGTTTAACCACGTGGTATGGTTAAAAGATTCAGCCATCTGCTCAAAACTTGTTCCTCTCGTTAACAAGGTAAGCTGGTTTGCAACCTTTGTCCTCTCGTAATTGAGGGAAACATGGTCTGTTGAGAAATTCTCAAAGTGTTTTTTTTTTTTTTGGAACATCGAAAAGGGCTGTCTCATGACGCCCGGGCCTGTCTGTACCCCTGGGGGCATGCCAAGGACTTAGTGAAACTTTTTAGGGAATTGGAGTTTCCTTCATTAAACAGTCAAAAAATCACATTACACAATTTTACAAACACTATCATCCTCACTCATTCATCTTATACAACAATTAGATGTAAACCTCATATCTGAGGCTATTATATAAACAGTGTTATGGTAATGTAGCCACACCGTCTCCCATGAGCTTCCCCAAGTTGTAACAAATGGACCAGTTCGTAACTGGATTCTTCACCGATCTTTTATACCTTCTACATACGTTTGGCTACCAAAATAAAACGAAAATTCAGTCATCAAAACGCCGAACCTTTTTCCAAATTAACTCCATAATATCGACTGAAACATGGCAAACGTTGTTTAGAATCAATCCTCAAGGTGGTTTTCACATATCTCTTCATGATATATCGTTCGTGGAAGTGTGCTTTCCCCTCTGAATCCCATGGGAAAATGCCTGCAGCTGAAGATTACGCACCAATTTAGACAAAGGACACCGGGCGGACACCTGGTAAATGTAGTCTCTTATGGCCAATCTTCCAATGATATGCCTACAAACACGTCACAATGCTGCAGACATCTTGGGGAAACAACAGAAAGCATGAGAAGCTATTATCTGATAGCATGCAACACCCCGAAATACCTGAAGGGGACGTAAACAAAATAATTAGCATAGCTGGCGCTACACAAAACGCAGAAATAAGAAATAAAACATTCAATACCTTTGACGAGCTTCTTTGTTGGCACTCCTAGATGTCCCATAAACATCACTATTGGGTCTTTTTTTTTCAATTAAATCGGTCCATATATACCCTAAATATCGATCTATGAAAAGTGTGTGATCCAGGAAAAAAACAGCGTTTTAAAACGCAACGTAATTTTTTTTTAATTAAAAAAGTCGACGATAAACTTTCACAAAACACTTCGAGATACTTTTGTAATTCAACTTTAGGTATTAGTAAACGTTAATAATCTATCAGATTGATCACGGGGCGATGTGTATTCAATAGCTCCACGTCTTGAACTCGTGGTCGAAAATTTCTCCTCCAAAACATCCTGTCGGAGACCGGAAGGAATGGGCTCTCTCTTACTCGTTTGACCAAGAAACAAAGCCCAGGCAATTGACAAGACTGGTGACATCGTGTGGAAGCAGTAGGACTTGCAATCTCAGCCCCATGTAATTTGGTTTCCCAAAGACAATACATGCAAGTGGCGCATGGATATTTTTCCCAGTTTTCAGTTTTTCTTGCACTTTTCGATGAAACACAGGCTCTGTTATAGTCACAGCCGTGATTTAACCAGTTTTATAAACGTCTGAGTGTTTTCTATCCACACATACTAATCATATGCATATACTATATTCCTGGCATGAGCAGCAGGGCGCTGAAATGTTGCGCGATTTTTAACAGAATGTTCGAAAAAGTAGGGGGTAGGAGTAACAGGTTAACGTGCAGAAAACCCAGGCTTTTACGAGAGCAGAAATCAGTGAAGCAGATATCAGAGCACAAGTCATAATTGGGGCTAGCAACTGTAGATGGGCCAGGATGTACATGCACATTTCCAGATTTCATCAACAGCAATACAATCAGGGAACGGCAGAGGACAGAGAGCGCTCTGCAGTGCTGATTTATGACATCTGAATGTGCATTAGAGAGCAACAAGGTCATATTGTACAGCAATTTCATCAGGTAACATGAATACAAAGCCGGCAAGAGGTGGTTAGAATAGGATGGGAGGCCAGAGTCTGTGTAACCAATAGAGAGTCAGAGTCCCGAGGGTGGTAACAAACAGTCTGTTCAATGTTTGGGTAAAGAAGGTTTCTAGTCAACAAGGCACGCAGGAGTCATTTGGCAAATAGCAAAATGCACAGTATAAAAATATATATAATGACATGGGGCTAGCCATTCTAAGTTCAGAGTCACTCGCCCCGCCCTAACAGTGTGTGTGTGCTGGAGGTGTGCGGAAGCTTGGGAGAGAGGGGGGGAGTGTGGTTGGGGTATCAGTACCAGACAGGGGGAGACAAGCCAGGGCAGACAATGAACAGATTGCCAGGTAGGAGCAGGCAACGGGAGTAAGTGTCACACCCACTTGGGAGAAGCTTTTTTTCTGGAGGCAGATTTCTTGTAGAAAATGCTTGTAGTGAATGGTCTTTCAACAGCAGGAGGGACCTTCAAAGACTCCTGCCAATTGTTGGGCCCAAAGGCCTCAACAGCTTTTACTTCACACCTCAGTGCTGATGGAAGTTGTATCTGGTCTGTCCTTTCAAGCCTGGCAGCTCAGTTCCAGGTTGGATGGTTTCCTCAGGTCTCTCCTGTTTGTTTGCACACCCTCCATTTGGATTGGAAAAAGGAAACCTTGGTAGCAGTAATCTCTCCGTTTAATTTTGGTTAAAATTGTGTTGAAGGTTTGGAGTTTTGATCTGGAGCGAAGGCCATGCTGTGGAGGGTAGCATCCTGCATATGTCCCTGCCGAAAAATCCAAATGTATCTAACTCCAAATCTATTCTTTTGTAAAAAAACATGTTTGAAAATGTGAGAGCTCACATGCAGCTGTGTCTCTCTCTCCAAGGGTGGTGGGACCTTCCCATCAGCTTCCTCTACTTTTGGTTACTTAGAAAATGACAGGATTTGGCACAACTTTCCTCCAGCCAAATTGTTGCCCAAAATAAAAGAGACCCCCTTCAGTGATGGGCTAGACCTCACCCCAACGACAACGGAACCAAAAACAAGATCAGACTCGAGTTCCACACTATACAAAGAAACTTCCATGCAACCCATCTCCACACTTTATACTAACACACTGTAAAAAGGATT
This sequence comes from Oncorhynchus gorbuscha, assembly GCF_021184085.1. Lineage (NCBI taxonomy): Eukaryota > Metazoa > Chordata > Actinopteri > Salmoniformes > Salmonidae > Oncorhynchus > Oncorhynchus gorbuscha. The sequence goes on from NC_060190.1 coordinate 83,626,997, forward strand.
GGGCTGCCCCAGTGTCTTGCAGTATCTTCACCAGCTGCTTAACAGCATCGCCACTCTGCAGAGACCCTGAAACAAAGGGTTCAGACACCTGATCCAAAATTTTGTTTAGGAGAGTTCCAACCAGAGACTTAATGAGCTGGAGACCACATGAATAAACAATGTTTACTCTCTTTCCCATTTTTCTGTTTCACCTTAGGACACTGAGAGACAAATGTGTCTAAATGACTTAAATGTAATGTAAATGTGTCCTTTCTCACGGCAGTAATGACAACAACTGGCAGATACGAAAAGGTTGTTTTCTGTCAAGCTTTGTCTTTGGGCACTTGGGAAAAGACTGAAACCTTGTGGTAGGAGGTGACATCTCTGGATTGCTTTTTGTGTAGGGATATCTACTGGGTTCATTTTTTGTGAAGGTAGTTGTGTGTCAACACAAATCTACCTTCTTGGACTTGGACTGCAGATTTCTCAAAAGTGAGATCCTTGTGCTCATAAACATTGGTAGCAACTCATTCGTGAATTCAATTTTTGAAATGTTTCGAGAAGTATGAGTGTTTTTAAATCCTAGATGTCCTTGACCTCTTGAGAACCACTCCACCAATCAAAAAGTCATGCTTGTTTCCCAACTCAATATGGCTTTGATTATGTATTTTGTAATTTATAGAACTGTTGTCTGCATGCCTCTGGGACCAACTCATACGCCTAAAGGATAGTAGCTATAACAGTGTCATAATCTGAATTCTGGTCAAGAGAAAGCGGTGTACACTGAGCTTTTCCCACCAGATCATTTTGGGGGAGCAGTGAATAAATATCTTGCGGCCATTTTAGGGATGTGGCAATCCTCAGAGTAAAATATACTTCCACCTCCTTTTCGTTATAAGGCGGTACAATTCGGCTGTTCCAACCAAGATCAAACTCTGAGGGTGCAGGATGGCCTGACTTGATTCCAGATCTTTGTTGTGCTTCCAGCTCCATCTCTTTTAATCCAATGCCATGCTCACATTCTTGTCTGGCTGCACGTGCTCTTTCCCTTTTCATTGTGCTCATGCTCTAATTTCTGTTCCATTCTCTCCTCACATTCTCTTTCCTTGTGCTTGAGTTCTAGTTTCTGTTCCCATTTTGCCTTTAGTTCTACCTCTCTCAGTTGCACGTGTATGGGGTATACTCTACCCCCAATAGGACCCTTTTCATCATCCTCCCTCTCTCGAAAGACTTCCTCCTCCACCAAAGCAGTCAACTCTGGCGACTGCTTTTGAATCTATATGTGCAACATTGATGTTATAATTCTTTGCAATGATAAGCAGATTTACATTTATCTAGCATTTGCCGTGTAGGGATTTCCACAACCTAAATGTCCAAAGCATAAATAAATGTCCTGTATGTTTATGCAACTTTCAAAAATAATTCCACTTATTTTATTGGTTGTCAGTGATCAAAACTGTACCACAAAAGTGTCTTTTGAATAGTCAAATATCTGGGCTAAATACAGCTTCAGAGTAGGGGATTAGAGCACCTACCATACTAATGGAAAACAAGATCACTGAAAGCAGTTGCAACAACAACTGGGACCTAAAAGACACCCACCATGAGCGGCCACTTAGTATTCCCCAGAAAAATAACTAAATAAGGTAGAACTTAAAGACAGGAAGCAAACCTAAAAATGGCACAAAACAAAAACAGGGAAGGTCACCTAAGGGATTGTGTCTTAGAAATAAAATAGGGAGCGTAACTATCGGTGTTAACTCTCCACATCTTTCAAGACAACTGGAGCACTGGGCCAGCTGCTCTAAAATATCACCTGTCCCAGCACAGGTGAAACACGTTCTGACTAACGAAATGGACAAGCCAGCACAGGTGTAACATATGCTGATTAACAAGGTGACACCAATCGTTGTCGAGCTAACGTCCAACCTGGAAATATAAATGGAAAACCCACAGCTCGTAACAAGTGTAGTAGGAGGACAGTGTCCTGCAAGCATCATTTGATTGAACCTTTATTTAAACAGGTCTCGTTTGGAATCAAATCACATTGGTCACATATTCAGTAGATGTTATTGCGGGTGTAGCGAAATGCTTGTGTTTCTAGCTCCAACAGTGCAGTAATATCTAATAATTAATATCTAACAATTTCACAACAATACACACAATACACACACATCTAAAGGAATGGCATTAAGAATACTGTATATAAATATCTGGATGAGCGATGTCGGGGCGGCATAACTAAAATACAGTAGAATAGAACACAGTACATACACATGATATGACTAATACAAAATATGTAAACATTATTAAAGTGACTACTGTTCCGTTGTCCAGCGATCTCAAATTTATATATATATATATAAATGTAATATATAGCAGCAGCCTCTAAGGTGCTAGTGATGACTATTTAACAGTCTGATGGCCTTGAGATAGAAGCTGTTTATCAGTCTCTCGGTCCCAGTTTTGATGCACCTGTACTGACATCGCCTTCTGGATGATAGCGGAGTGAACAGGCAGTGGCTCAGGTGGTTGTTGTCCTTGATGATCTTTATGGCCTTCCTGTAACATCGGGTGTTGTAGGTATCCTGGAGGGCGGGTAGTTTATCCCTGGTAATGTTTGGGCAGACCACAACACCCTCTGGAGAGCCCTGTGGTCCAGTTGCTGTACCAGGCGGTGATACAGCCTGGCAGGATTCTCTCAATTGTGCATCTGTAAAAGTTTGTGAGGGTTTTAGGTGTCAAGACACATTTCTTCAGCCTCCAGGAGGTCGAAGAGGCGTTTTTGCGCCTTCTTCACCACACTGTCTGTGTGGGTGGACCATTTCAGTTTGTCCGTGATGTGTACGCCGAGGAACTTGAAGCTTTCCACCTCCTCCTCTGCGGTCCCGTTGATGTGGATGGGTGGGTGTCCCCTCTGCTGTTTCCCAAGGTCCACGATCAGCTCATTTGTTTTGTTGACATTGAGTGAGAGATTATCTTCCTGGCACCACACTCCCAGGTTCACGACGAGACTCCCAGGGTCTCGTCGTTTTTGGTAATCAGGCCTACTACTGTTCTGTCATCTGCAATCTTGATGATTGAGTGCGTGGGTGAACAGGGAGTACAGGAAGGGCCCCTTTGTTGATGATCAGCGGAGGTGTTGTTTCCTACCTTCACCACCTGGGGGCGGCCCATATGGAAGTCCAGGACCCAGTTGCACAGGGCGGGGTTCAAACTCAGGGCCCTGAGTTTAATGATGAGTTTGGAGGGTACTATGGTGTTCAATGCTGAGCTGTAGTCGATGAACAGCATTCTTACATAGGTATTCCTCTTGTCCAGATGGGATAGGGCAGGTTGCAGAGTGAAGGCGATTGCATCATATGTGGACCTATTGAAGCGGTAAGCTAATTGGAATGGGTCTAGGGTGTCAGGTAAGGTAGAGGTGATACGATCCTTAACTAGACTCTCAAAGCATTTCATGATGACAGAAGTGAGTGCTACGGGGCGATAGTAATTTAGTTCAGTTACCTTTACTTTCTTGGGTACAGGAACAATGGTGGACATAATATATATATAATAATAATAATAATAATATCTTGAAACCTGTGGGGACAACACACTGGTATAGGGAGAAATTTAATACGTCCATAAACACTCCAGCCAGCTGGTCTGCGCATGCTCTGAGGACACGACTAAAGTGGGTGAAGGTGTTTAGCTTGTCCAGAAGCAAGATGTCGGTGTCTGCTTGGTGGCTGGTTATCCCTTTATAGTCCTTTATTGTCTGTAGACTGAACCACATACGTCTCGTGTCTGAGCCATTGAATTGGGACTCAACTTTGTCTCTGTACTGACGTGTTGCCTGTTTGATTGCCTTACAGAAGGGTTAGGGTTAGGCTTAGTACACAGTACACTGTTTGTATTCGGCCATATTCCCTGTCACCCTGCCATGTTTAAATGTGTTGGTTTGCGCTTTCAGTTTTGTGCAAATTCTGCCATTAATCCAGTTTCTGGTTTGGGTAGGTTTTAATAGCCACAGTAGGTACAACATCTCCTATACACTTTCTGATAAACTCAGTCACCGTATCCGTGTATTTGTCTATATTATTCTCAGAGGCTATCCGGAACATATCCCAGTCCGCGTGATCAAAACAATCTTGAAGCATGTACTCCGATTGACCAGCGTTGAATATTCTGTAGCATGGGTACTTCCTGTTTGAGTTTTTGTCTGTACAAAAGGAGGAGCAAAATGGAGTCAAAAGGGTGAACAAAAGGACTTGAGTTTCTGTATGTTATCACAATCACACTATGAGTAGTTAAGTATGAAACAAACACCCAATTCTTCTTCCTGGAGAGATATTTATGCCTTTCTGCACGATGAACTGAGAACCCAACTGGCTGTATGGACTCAAACAGTATATCCCAAGAGAGTCATGATTCCGTGAAACAGAGTATGTTACAATCCCTGATGTCTCTCTGGAAGGAGATCCTCGCCCTGAGCTCGTCTACCTTATTGTCCAGAGACTGAACATTAGATAGTAATACACTTGGAAGGGGTGGATAGTGTGCGCGCCTCCTGAGTCAGACTAGGAGTCCATTCCGAATACTTATTTTCCGCCGGCAGTGTTTTGGATCAGCCTCTGGGATCAGTACTATTGCCCTTGGGCGTACGAACAAAGTTGTATTCCTGGTTGTAATGCTGATAATGCTGGTGCCTTTCTAACATCCAAAAGTTATTTCCAGTTGTATGTGACACTCCAGCCAGCTGATAATGTCCTGGGCTAATAATGTAAGAAATAACACATTTAAAAAACAAAATACTGCAAAATTGCTTAGGAGCTAGAAGCAAAGCTGCCCTATCTGTCGGCGACATCTTACATTGATTCAAATCTTTTTATTTTAATACAAAACAATGTCAATCATAGGAGCATACATTTCAAACCACAGGGTAATGGAAAAAAATATATATACTGTGGAAAACGTCCTTACAGCTGGGATCTACAACACCTGTTTATGGGTGTCTCTGTCTGTAGTGCATCCTAAATGGCACCCTATTCCCTATTTAATGCACTACTTTTGACCAGGGCCCTTAGGAAATAGGGCGTTATTCAGGATACAGTGACTATGTTTGTCTATTCCTCTGACTCATCAACAACACATAGTCATGCAGTAACACTCCCTACACAGGCCAGAGAGAGGTTGCATACTGGCTGTAATGGTAGGTGGTGTTTGATCCACTGTCCTCGTGGAAAATCTGTCTTTTTGTTTGTATCCATTGTTGCACACACACACACACACACACACACACACACACACACACACACACACACACACACACACACACACACACACACACACACACACACACACACACACACACACACACACACACACACACACACACACACACACACACACACACACACACACACACACACGGAGAGAGAACGTTCCCCTCCGTCCAGATGATACACATGTGGGAGTTTACCAAACATGTCTCACACACATGTGCACGCTCAGGACCTCTGTTTTAAAGCATTATATTTGGGACATTTGAGCTCTGTGGACTGCTATTTTAATTCAGTATGAATGTTTATATAGCCTTTTAATCAAACCCAACGAGAAAGGATTGGTTGGACATGCTGAGGAAGTTAGGATAATTAAAAACAATTGCCTTCTGAGATCAGGGAGACCAGGAGGGAATGAAGCTGGTCGTTATGCCTGTCTAACCTTCTGAGATCAGGGAGACCAAGAGGGAATGAAGCTGGTCGTTATGCCTGTCTAACCATCTGAGATCAGGGAGACCAAGAGGGACCAAGAGGGAATGAAGCTGGTCGTTATGCCTGTCTAACCTGAGATCTGAGATCTGGAGACCAAGAGGGAATTGGTCGTTAGACCAAGAGGGAATGAAGCTGGTCGTTATGCCTGTCTAACCTTCTGAGATCAGGGAGACCAAGAGGGAATGAAGCTGGTAGTTATGCCTGTCTAACCTTCTGAGATCAGGGAGACCAAGAGGGAATGAAGCTGGTCGTTATGCCTGTCTAACCTTCTGAGATCAGGGAGACCAGGAGGGAATGAAGCTGGTCGTTATGCCTGTCTAACCTTCTGAGATCAGGGAGACCAAGAGGGAATGAAGCTGGTCGTTATGCCTGTCTAACCTTCTGAGATCAGGAAGACCAGGAGGGAATGAAGCTGGTCGTTATGCCTGTCTAACCTTCTGAGATCAGGGAGACCAAGAGGGAATGAAGCTGGTCGTTATGCCTGTCTAACCTTCTGAGATCTGGGAGACCAAGAGGGAATGAAGCTGGTCGTTATGCCTGTCTAACCTTCTGAGATCAGGGAGACCAAGAGGGAATGAAGCTGGTCGTTATGCCTGTCTAACCTTCTGAGATCAGGGAGACCAAGAGGGAATGAAGTTGGTAGTTATGCCTGTCTAACCCAAGCTAATGACCACAGACCACCGTGCCTAGTCAATTATATGCATTCTTGATACATGTTTCTTCCATGCACATTTGATGACTTAAGAACAATTATTGTAAATGGTATTGAGATTGAGTATGCCATTGGTCCTTGACGTCTGTAATGGTTAAAGCATGCTGCAGGCCTATGTTGGCTGCTCCATGGACCAGGGTGAGGTTTAAGGTTTTAAGTTCCCATCACTGTTCCACACTTAGTAACCATGACTACACTGAGCCAATTAAGAATGCAGAGAAGAGGCAACATAACTTAAGTTCTACATTATCTAACAGTCATCTCCATAGTAGAGGCTTTGCCCAGTTATAGCGTCTTGGATGAAAACAATTATAATTAAAAGAACAGAACAGGAAACAGAGAACAGATTGTCAGAATTCCTTAAACCTAACAATGCAGTAATCAATAGCAATGTAATAATACAAAATAACAAGATAGCACACCAGAAATGTAAATTAAAAGAACACTATAAAGTGTTATATTCCCGCAAGACAAAATGTAACTCACAAAAGGGAACTAACAAAGAAAAAAGCTGACAACAAATCAAATGGGTTCTGAAAGGCACCATGTGGCCCACTGAAAGTTGTTAAAGCCACTAGTAAGGGGTTCTGAAAGGCACCATGTGGCCCACTGAAAGTTGTTAAAGCCACTAGTAAGGGGTTCTGAAAGGCACCATGTGGCCCACTGAAAGTTGTTAAAGCCACTAGTAAGGGGTTCTGAAAGGCACCATGTGGCCCACTGAAAGTTGGTACAGCCACTAGTAAGGGGTTCTGAAAGGCACCATGTGGCCCACTGAAAGTTGTTAAAGCCACTAGTAAGGGGTTCTGAAAGGCACCATGTGGCCCACTGAAAGTTGTTAAAGCCACTAGTAAGGGGTTCTGAAAGGCACCATGTGGCCCACTGAAAGTTGTTAAAGCCACTAGTAAGGGGTTCTGAAAGGCACCATGTGGCCCACTGAAAGTTGGTACAGCCACTAGTAAGGGGTTCTGAAAGGCACCATGTGGCCCACTGAAAGTTGTTAAAGCCACTAGTAAGGGGTTCTGAAAGGCACCATGTGGCCCACTGAAAGTTGGTACAGCCACTAGTAAGGGGTTCTGAAAGGCACCATGTGGCCCACTGAAAGTTGGTACAGCCACTAGTAAGGGGTTCTGAAAGGCACCATGTGGCCCACTGATAGTTGGTACAGCCACTAGTAAGGGGTTCTGAAAGGCACCATGTGGCCCACTGAAAGTTGTTAAAGCCACTAGTAAGGGGTTCTGAAAGGCACCATGTGGCCCACTGAAAGTTGTTAAAGCCACTAGTAAGGGGTTCTGAAAGGCACCATGTGGCCCACTGAAAGTTGGTACAGCCACTAGTAAGGGGTTCTGAAAGGCACCATGTGGCCCACTGAAAGTTGGTACAGCCACTAGTAAGGGGTTCTGAAAGGCACCATGTGGCCCACTGAAAGTTGTTAAAGCCACTAGTAAGGAGTTCTGAAAGGCACCATGTGGCCCACTGATAGTTGGTACAGCCACTAGTAAGGGGTTCTGAAAGGCACCATGTGGCCCACTGAAAGTTGGTACAGCCACTAGTAAGGGGTTCTGAAAGGCACCATGTGGCCCACTGAAAGTTGGTACAGCCACTAGTAAGGGGTTCTGAAAGGCACCATGTGGCCCACTGAAAGTTGGTACAGCCACTAGTAAGGGGTTCTGAAAGGCACCATGTGGCCCACTGAAAGTTGGTACAGCCACTAGTAAGGGGTTCTGAAAGGCACCATGTGGCCCACTGAAAGTTGGTACAGCCACTAGTAAGGGGTTCTGAAAGGCACCATGTGGCCCACTGAAATAGCACATGGTACAGCCACTAGTAAGGGGTTCTGAAAGGCACCATGTGGCCCAATGAAAGTTGGTACAGCCACTAGTAAGGGGTTCTGAAAGGCACCATGTGGCCCACTGAAAGTTGGTACAGCCACTAGTAAGGGGTTCTGAAAGGCACCATGTGGCCCACTGAAAGTTGTTACAGCCACTAGTAAGGGGTTCTGAAAGCACCATGGGCCCACTGAAAGCACATGGGCCAGCCACTAGTAAGGGGTTCTGAAAGGCACCATGTGGCCCACTGAAAGTTGTTAAAGCCACTAGTAAGGGGTTCTAACAGATACCCACAATGGATGCCCACTAGGTTTGCGCCGAAAAGACAAAAAAAAACACTCCTAAATAGCACATGGGCCTGCCACTCCTAAATAGCACCTGGACCTGCCACTCCATAATAGCACCTGGGCCTGCCACTCCATAATAGCACATGGGCCTGCCACTCCATAATAGCACATGGGCCTGCTACTCCATAATAGCACCTGGGCCTGCCACTCCATAATAGCACCTGGGCCTGCCACTCCATAATAGCACCTGGGCCTGCCACTCCTAAATAGCACATGGGCCTGCCACTCCAAATAGCACATGGGCCTGCCACTCCATAATAGCACCTGGGCCTGCCACTCCATAATAGCACCTGGGCCTGCCACTCCATAATAGCACCTGGGCCTGTCACTCCATAATAGCACCTGGGCCTGCCACTCCATAATAGAACATGGGCCTGCCACTCCATAATAGCACATGGGCCTGCCACTCCATAATAGCACCTGGGCCTGCCACTCCATAATAGCACATGGGCCTGCCACTCCATAATAGCACATGGGCCTGCCACTCCATAATAGCACCTGGACCTGCCACTCCTAAACATCACCTGGACCAAAACAGGTGAAACACCTTCCTATTAATGAGATGGCAAGCAGAACAGCTGTAACACGTACGGACTGATGACATCAATCAGTGTGCTTACGTCCCCACGAACTATTCGTGCTAAAGTCCAATCTCAAAACAATAAATGGAAAAACCAAAGCCTGTAACAAGCAGTAAGCTATATACAGGGTCAGTTCCAGTACCATATTAACAATGTACAGGGATACTGGAGTGATGGAGGTAGATATGTATAGGGTTAAGGTGACTAGGCATCAGGATATATTATAAACAGAGCAACAGCTCTGTAAATGAGGATTGTGTGTGTGTGTGTGTGTGTGTGTGTGTGTGTGTGTGTGTGTGTGTGTGTGTGTGTGTGTGTGTGTGTGTGTGTGTGTGTGTGTGTGTGTGTGTGTGTGTGTGTGTGTGTGTGTGTGTGTGTGTGTGTGTGTCAGTGTGTGGGTGTAGGGACCTGTGAATGTGCATAGAGACAAACCATTACAAACTACAAAGGCAAGCACAGCCGCCAGCTGCCCAGTTACACAAGCCTACTAGACGAGCTAAATTACTTTCTTTGCTCACTTCGAGGCATTCAACACTGAACTATGCATAAGAGCTTCAGCTGTTCCAGACGACAATGTGATCACGCTCTCTGCAGCCGAGGTGAGTAAGACCTTTACACAGGTCAACATTAACGGGGCCAGATGGATTACCAGTAGGTGTACTCTGAGCATGAGCTGACCAACTGGCAAGTGTCTTCACAGACATTTTCAACGTGTCCCTGACTGAGTCTGTAATACCGACATGTTTCAAGCAGACCACCATAGTCCCTATGTCCAAGAACACTAAGGTAACCTGCCTAAGCGATTACCGACCCGTAGCACTCACGTCTGTAGCCATGGAGTGCTTTGAAAGGCTGGTCATGGCTCACATCAACACCATTTTCCCAGAAACCCTAGACCCACCCCAATTTGCATACCGCCCCAACAAATCCACAGATGAGTCAATCTCTATTGCACTCCACACTGCCCTTTCCCACCTGGACAAAAGGAACATCTTTGTGAGAATGCGATTCATTGACTACAGCTCAGCATTCAACACCATAGTGCCCTCAAAACTCATCACCAAGCTAAGGACCCTGGGACTAAACATCTCCCTCCAACTAGATCCTGGACTTCCTGACGGGCCGCCCCCAGGTGGTGAGGGTAGGTAACAACACATCCGCCATGCTGATCCTCAACAAGGGGGCCCTTCAAGGGTGCGTGCTCAGTCCCTTCCTGTACTCCCTGTTCACCCATGACTGCATGCCCAGGCACGACTCCAACACCATAATTTAGTTTACCAACAACACAACAGTGGTAGGAATGATCACTTACAATGATAATATAGGGAGGAGGTCAGAGACCTGGCCAGGACAACAACCTCTCCCTCAACATGATCAAGACAAAGGAGATGATTGTGGACTACAAGAAAAGGAGGATCGAGCACGTCCCCATTTTCATCGACGGTGCTGCCAAGTCTAGGTCCAAAAGGCTCCTTAACATCTTCTACCCCTAAGCCATAAGACTGCTGAACCATTAAGCAAATGACCATCTGGACCATTTACATTGCCTCCCTCCCACTGCTGCTTACATCTAAGCTAGATGCCCTCAATCTCACATAAATTATCAAGTAACCTACCAAGTACAATCCTAAATCTGTAACCATTGGCACCCTCTTCGATATCATCCTGACCAACTTGCCCTCTAAATACACCTCTGCTGTCTTCAACCAGGATCACTACCTTATTGCCTGCGTCTGTAATGGGTCCGTCGTCAAACGACAACCCCTCATCACTGTCTAACGCTTCTTAAAACATTTCAGCGAGCAGGCCTTTCTAATCGACCTGGTTCGGGTATCCTGGAAGGATATTGATTCATCCCGTCAGTAGAGGATTCATAGTTATTCTTTAAAAATGCCTTCCTCACCATCTTAAATACATTTACATTACATTTAAAAAGACGCTGAGCCTTCAAATTGGTGCATTCACCATCTCCAGTAAGTCATAACAATAGTGCATCTAAAACTTAGGGGGGGTGGGGTGAGAGTGATTACTTATCCTATCCTAGGTATCCCTTAAAGAGGTGGGCATAAGCATACCCCATTCAAAAAATGTAGAACTAAGAACAGATATAGCCCTTGGTTCACCCCAGACTTGACTGCCTTCGACCAGCACAAAAACATCCTGTAGCGTATGGCATTAGCATCGAATAGCCCCCGTGACATGCAACTTTTTAGGGAACTCAGGAACCAATATACACAGTCAGTTAGGAAAGCTTTTTCAAATGTGCATGCTGTAGCACTAATTTCAAAAGTTTTGGGACTGTCCATGGAGAAAAAGAGCACCTCCTCCCAGCTGCCAACTGCACTGAGGCTAGGAAACACTGTCACCACCGATAAATCATGATAATCGATCATTTCAATAAGCAGTTTTCAATGGCTGGCCATGCTTTCCACCTGGCTAGCCCTACCCCGGCCAACAGCTCTGCACACTCTGCAGAAACTTGACCAAACCTCTTCCCGTTTTTCCTTCACCCATATACAGACAGCGGATTTTCTGAAAGAGCTGCAAAATCTGGATCCCTACATATCAACTGGGCTAGACAATCTGGACACTTTCTAAAATGATCCGCCGAAATTGTTGCAACACCCATTATTAGCCTTTTCAACTTCTCTGTTGTATTGTCTGAGATACCCAAAGATTGGAAAGCTGCTGCGGTCATACCCCTCTTCAAAGTGGGAGACACTCTAGACCCAAACTGTTGTAGACCTATATCCATCCTGCCCTGCCCTTATAAAATATTCGAAAGCCAAGTTAACAGACAGATCACCGACCATTTTGAATCCCACCGTACCTTCTCTGCTATGCAATCTAGTTTCCGAGCTGGTCATGGGTGCACCTCAGCCACGCTCAAGGTCCTAAACGATATCATAACTGCCATCGATAAAAGACTGTACTGTGCAGCCGTCTTCATCGACCTAGCCAAGTTTCAACTCTGTCAATCACCACATTCTTATCGGCAGACTCAACAGCCTTGGTTTCTCAAATGACGGCCTCGCCTAATTCACCAAACACTTCTCAGATAGAGTTCAGAGTGTCAAATCGGAGGGCATGTTGTCCGGTCCTCTGGCAGTCTCTATGAGGGTGCCACAGGGTTCAATTCTCGGGCCGACTCTTTTCTCTGTATACATCAATGATGTCACTCTTAGCTGGTGATTATCTGATCCACCTCTACGCAGACGACACCATTCTGTGTACATCTGGCCCTTCTCTGGACACTGTGTTAACAAACTTCCAAACAAGCTTCATTGTCATAAAGCACTCCTTCCGTAGCCTTCAACTGCTTTTAAATGCTAGTAAAACTAAATGCATGCTCTTCAACCGATTGCTGCCCGCACCCACCCGCCCGACGAGCATCACTACTCTGGACAGTTCTGACTTAGAATATGTGGACAACTACAAATACCTAGGTGTCTGGCAAGACTGTAGACTCTCCTTCCAGACTCACATTAAGCATCTCCAATCCAAAATTAAATCTAGAACAGGAAGAGGCACCCTCTTCAGCGAGGTTTGTGACACATACCCTTGTAAAACTGACTATCCTACTGATCTTTGTCTTCGGTGATGTCATTTACAAAATAGCCTCCAACACTCTACTCAGCAAACTGGATGCAGTCTATCACAGTGCCATCCGTTTTGTCACCAAAGCCTCAAATACTACCCACCGCTGCGACCTGTATGCTCCCATTGGCTGTCCCTCGTTACAGATTCGTCGCCAAACCCACTGGCTCCAGGTCATTTATAAGTCTTTGCTATGTAAAGCTGCGCCTTATCTCAGCTCACTGGTCACCATAACAACACCCAACCGTAGCAAGCGCTCCAGCAGGTATATCTCACTGGTCATTCCCAAAGCCAACACCTCCTTTGGCAGCATTTCCTTCCAGTTCTCTGCTGCCAATGACTGGGATGAATTGCATATATCGCTGAAGTTGGAGATTTATATCTCCATCACTAACTTTAAACATCAGCTATCTGAGCAGCTAACCGATCGCTTCAGCTTTACACAGCCCATCTGTAAATAGCCCATCCAATCTATCTACCTCATCCCCATATTGCTTTTATTTACTTCTCTGCTTCTTTGCACACCAGTATTTCCACTTGCACATCATCATCTGCACATCTATCACTCCAGTGTTAATTTGCTAAACTGTAATTACTTCGCTACTATCGCATATTTATTGCCTTACCTCCTTGTACCATTTGCACACACTGTATATAGACTTAATTTTGAGAACTTGTTCTCAACTGGCCTACCTGGAAAAAAATTAAGTAAATTACTCTTGGTTTTATTGTTTATCATCATTACTGTTTGTTACATTGTTTAGTAGCTACTTTTTGTTTCCGTTTGCCAACATGCCAAATATAATATTGTTTTGCATAATATAATATAATTCTATAATATAGAATTACCATTGGTTTTGGTGTTTAGCATCATTACCGTTGATTATATTCTTAGAATCATTACCATTGATTGTATGGTTTATTATCTTTACCATTTGTTATATTATCTAACACCATTACAGTTTCTTTCCTTTTCTATCATTACCATCGGTTGTATTGTTTAGTATCATTTCCATCGGTTGTATTGTTTAGTTTCATTACCGTTGGTTACATTATTTAGTATCTCTACCGTTGGTTACATTGTTTAGTTTCATTACCGTTGGTTACATTATTTAGTATCTCTACCGTTGGTTACATTGTTTAGTATCTCTACCGTTGGTTACATTATTTAGTATCTCTACCGTTGGTTACATTATTTACTATCTCTACCGTTGATTACATTATTTACTATCTCTACCGTTGGTTACATTATTTACTATCTCTACCGTTGGTTACATTATTTACTATCTCTACCGTTGGTTACATTATTTACTATCTCTACCGTTTTATTTACTATCTCTACCGTTGGTTACATTATTTACTATCTCTACCGTTAGTTACATTGTTTAGTATCTCTACCGTTGGTTACATTATTTACTATCTCTACCGTTGGTTACATTATTTACTATCTCTACCGTTGGTTACATTGTTTAGTATCTCTACCGCTGGTTATATTATTTAGTATCTCTACCGTTGGTTACATTATTTACTATCTCTACCGTTGGTTACATTATTTAGTATCTCTACCGTTGGTTACATTATTTACTATCTCTACCGTTGGTTACATTATTTAATATCTCTACCGTTGGTTACATTATTTAATATCTCTACCGTTGGTTACATTATTTAGTATCTCTAGCGTTGGTTACATTATTTAGTATCTCTAGCGTTGGTTACATTATTTAATATCTCTACCGTTGGTTACATTATTTAGTATCTCTACCGTTGGTTACATTATTTACTATTGGTGAATAATAACTATTACATTGTTTAGTATCTCTACCATTGGTTACATTGTTTAGTATCTCTACCGTTGGTTACATTATTTAATATCTCTACGGTTGGCTATCTTGTTTAGTATCATTACTGTTGGTTATATCGTTTGTAATTTCATTGATCTGGCCAAGGCTTTCGACTCTGTCAATCACCACATCCTCATCGGCAGACTCGACAGCCTTTGTTTCTCAAATGATTGCCTCGCCTGGTTCACCAACTACTTGTCTGATAGAGTTCAGTGTGTCAAATCGGAGGGTCTGCTGTCCGGACCTATGGCTGTCTCTATGGGGGTGCCACAGGGTTCAATTCTTGGACCGACTCTCTTCTCTGTATACATCAATGAGGTCGCTCTTGCTGCTGGTGAGTCTCTGATCCACCTCTACGCAGACGACACATTTCTGTATACTTCTGGCCCTTCTTTGGACACTGTGTTAACAACCCTCCAGGCAAGCTTCAATGCCATACAACTCTCCTTCCGTGGCCTCCAATTGCTCTTAAATACAATTAAAACTAAATGCATGCTCTTCAACCGATCGCTACCTGCACCTACCCGCCTGTCCAACATTACTACTCTGGACGGCTCTGACTTAGAATACGTGGACAACTACAAATACTTAGGTGTCTGGTTAGACTGTAAACTCTCCTTCCAGACCCATACCAAACATCTCCAATCCAAAGTTAAATCTAGAATTGGCTTCCTATTTTGCAACAAAGCATCCTTCACTCATGCTGCCAAACATACCCTTGTAAAACTGACCATCCTACCAATCCTCGACTTTGGCGATGTCTGTCATTTACAAAATAGCCTCCAATACCCTACTCAACAAATTGGATGCAGTCTATCACAGTGCAATCCGTTTTGTCACCAAAGCCCTGCGACCTGTACGCTCTCGTTAGCTGGCCCTCGCTTCATCTCAACCACACTGCACACTGCCCTAACCCACCTGGACAAGAGGAATACCTATGTGAGAATGCTGTTCATCGACTACAGCTCGGCATTCAACACCATAGTACCCTCCAAGCTCGTCATCAAGCTCGAGACCCTGGGTCTCGACCCCGCCCTGTGCAACTGGGTACTGGACTTCCTGACGGGCCGTCCCCAGGTGGTGAGGGTAGGCAACAACATCTCCTCCCCGCTGATCCTCAACACGGGGGCCCCACAAGGGTGCGTTCTGAGCCCTCTCCTGTACTCCCTGTTCACCCACGACTGCGTGGCCACGCACGCCTCAACTCAATCATCAAGTTTGCGGACGACACAACAGTGGTAGGCTTGATTACCAACAACGAGACGGCCTACAGGGAGGAGGTGAGGGCCCTTGGAGTGTGGTGTCAGGAAAATAACCTCACACTCAACGTCAACAAAACTAAGGAGATGATTGTGGACTTCAGGAAACAGCAGAGGGAACACCCCTAACATCGATGGAACAGTAGTGGAGAGGGTAGCTAGTTTTAAGTTCCTCGGCATACACATCACAGACAAACTGAATTGGTCCACTCACACTGACAGCGAATAGGAACAGCAGCGAACCTCAGGAGGCTGAAGAAATTCGGCTTGTCACCAAAAGCACTCACAAACTTCTACAGATGCACAATCGAGAGCATCCTGGCGGGCTGTATCACCGCCTGGTACGGCAACTGCTCCGCCCTCAACCGTAAGGCTCTCCAGAGGGTAGTGAGGACTGCACAACGCATCACCGGGGGCAAACTACCTGCCCTCCAGGACACCTACACCACCCGTTGTTACAGGAAGGCCATAAAGATCATCAAGGACATCAACCACCCGAACCACTGCCTGTTCACCCCGCTATCATCCAGAAGGGGGTCAGTACAGGTGCATCAAAGGGACAAGACTGAAAAACAGATCTCAATCAGACTGTTAAATAGCCACCAAACATTGACAAAACTGTCATCACTGACCAACTCCAGCCATTTTAATAATGGGAATTGATGGGAAATGATGTAAATATATCACTAGCCACTTTAAACAATGCTACCTTATATAATGTTATTACCCTTTATTCATCTCATATGCATATGTATATACTGTACTCTACAACATCGACTGCATCCTTATGTAACACATGTATCACTAGCCACTTTAACTATGCCACTTTGTTTACTTTGTCTACACACTCATCTCATATGTATATACTGACTTACCATCTACTGTATGCTGCTCTGTACCATCACTATTCAAATCCTTATGTACATGTTCCTTATCCCCTTACACTGTGTATAAGAAAGTTTTGGAATTGTTAGTTAGATTACTTGTTGGTTATCACTGCATTGTCGGAACTAGAAGCACAAGCATTTCGCTACACTCGCATTAACATCTGCTAACCATGTGTATGTGACAAATAAAATTTGATTTGATTTGATTTGATTTGATTTACTTGTCGCCAAACCCACTGGCTCCATGTCATCTACAAGACCCTGCTAGGTAAAGTCCCCCCTTATCTCAGCTCGCTGGTCACCATAGCATCACCCACCTGTAGCACGCGCTCCAGCAGGTATATCTCTCTGGTCACCCCCAAAACCAATTCTTTCTTTGGCCGCCTCTCCTTCCAGTTCTCTGCTGCCAGTGACTGGAATGAACTGCAAAAATCTCTGAAACTGGAAACACTTATCTCCCTCACTAGCTTTAAGCACCAACTGTCAGAGCAGCTCACAGATTACTGCACCTGTACATAGCCCACCTATAATTTAGCCCAAACAACTACCTCTTTCCCAACTGTATTTTATTTATTTATTTATTTTGCTCCTTTGCACCCCATTATTTTTATTTCTACTTTGCACATTCTTCCATTGCAAAACTACCATTCCAGTGTTTTACTTGCTATATTGTATTTACTTTGCCACCATGGCCTTTTTTGCCTTTACCTCCCTTCTCACCTCATTTGCTCACATCGTATATAGACTTGTTTATACTGTATTATTGACTGTATGTTTGTTTTACTCCATGTGTAACTCTGTGTCGTTGTATCTGTCGAACTGCTTTGCTTTATCTTGGCCAGGTCGCAATTGTAAATGAGAACTTGTTCTCAACTTGCCTACCTGGGTAAATAAAGGTGAAATAAAAAAATAAAATAAATACAATTGTGCCTTGAAACAATCCTATCTCGATGCTCTACGGAAAATTCCTTTGACCTCATGGCATGGTGTTCTCTGACATGCGATGTGGGACCTTATATAGACAGGTGTGTGCCGTTCCAAATCGTGTCCAATCAATTAAAGTTACCACAGGTGGACTCCAATCAAGTTGTATAAACATCTCAAGGATGATCAATGGAAACAGGATGCACCTGAGCTCAATTTCGAGTCTCATAGCAAAGAGTCTGAATACTTATGTAAATAAGGCATTAGTGTTTTTTGTTTTTTTATACATTTGTAAACAAAAAAAACAAACATTTTTTTGCTTTGTCATTATGGGGTATTGTGTGTTGATTGATGAGGATTTTTTAAAATCAATTTTAGAATGAGGCTGTAATGTAATAAAATGTGTAAAATGTCAAGTGGTCTGTAACGTAGACACAGGAGTCAGGAAGCAGGTGCAGTTAGTGATAACAAACCTGGCGTGAAACAAAACGAGAAGCGTCTGACATAGAAACATAAACAATACCACCTGATGACTGATAGCGAAAGTGCTACGTAAAGAGTGAGTAATCAAGGGAGTAATGAAGTCCAGGTGTGACTGATAATGAGACGCAGGTGTGAGTATTGATGGTTGCCAGGTGTGGATAAAGATGGGTTGCCCCATTTAGTATTATAGCTTCAAGCCTGTTTCTGGAGAGATAAGCTCCTATAGGTTATAACTCCAACCCTGTTTCTGGAGAGATAAGCTCCTGTAGGTTATAACTCCAACGCTGTTTCTGGAGAGATAAGCTCCTGTAGGTTATAACTCCAACCCCGTTCCTGGAGAGATAAGCTCCTGTAGGTTATAACTCCAACCCTGTTCCTGGAGAGATAAGCTCCTGTAGGTTATAAATCCAACCCTGTTTCTGGAGAGATAAGCTCCTATAGGTCAAAACTCCATCCCTGTTCCTGGAGAGATAAGCTCCTATAGGTTATAACTCCAACCTTGTTCTTGGAGAGAGACCCTCCTGGAGGTTAACTCCAACCCTGTTCCTGGAGAGATACTGTCCTGTAGGTTTTAACTCCCACCCTGTTCCTGGAGAGATAAGCTCCTATAGGTTATAACTCCAACCATATTCCTGGAGAGATAAGTTCCTATAGGTTATAACTCCAACCATGTTCCTGGAGAGATAAGCTCCTATAGGTCTGAACTCCAACCCTTTTCCTGGAGAGATATCCTCATGTAGGTTAACTCCAACCCTTGGCGCATCTAACCATCTGGATTTTGCCCATTCTTCAAGGCAAAACTGATCTTATTTAGGGGCTTCATAACAAAATGGGTGAACACATATGCATGCACATATGCATGGACTATTTTGTGTATGTCCATTGCATGAAATCCAAAGAACGACCCGTTTAAATTACAGATGTAATGTCAAGGGGGTGAATGTTGTAACAGACAGTACAGGAACAGGACACCACCAGACTATTACAACAGTTAAAACACTCCAACAGACCCTTATCTCCCTCCATCTAAACCCAATCAGTTATAGAGTCATTACTGTTCATATCCATCATTCATCATTACGTAAAATGAAGTTGTTGATGTTAGATTGACAAGGATCAGTCGTCTAAGCACAGCTCAGAAGTGCTCTTGGGACACAGTTTATTTGTATTTATTTTTTATTTGACCTTTATTTTACTAGGCAAGTCAGTTCAGAACACATTCTTATTCACAATGACCGCCTACCCTGGCCAAACCAGGTCGACTTTGGGCCAGTTGTGCGCCGCCCTATGAGACTCCCAATCACAGCCAGATGTGATACAGTCTGGATTTGAACTGGATTGGACTGTAGTGACACCTCTTGCACTGAGATTCAGTGCATTAGACCACTGCGGCACTCGGAAGCCCAAAAGTTTTAGTTTAAAGTTGTAGTATAATAACTGAGTGTGTTTAAGGCAAACCCAGATGACGTACGGTATATATTTAAGACAAAATAAATGCTCTTTAGTTCAGGAGTAATAGGAGTTCAGGAATTCATTGAAAAATATTGAATAGAAAAAACACAACATGATGCCTGAAAAATGTCTCACAAGGAAAGCATTTATCGTTTGTTTCCCAAATGGCACCCTACTCCCTATGTAGTGCACTAATGTTAACCAAGGCCCATAAGGAATAGGGTGTCATTTGGGACACAGACATAGAAACACGCATTAAGGGTCTGTGGAGTGGCTTGTTGGGAAACAGCGCTACAGGGATGCTGTACACAAGCAGAAACAGAATCATTGAGGAAATGCTCTGGGAGTCCGTCTGTAACTAGTTACTGCAGAGGAGAACAGTCTTTTTTCTCTCTCCCTCTACACTTGACTTTCAGGAAGGAAAGGCTTTCTGAGGCATAACTGCTATTTGTTGAAGGTTTCAATGACCTTCAATTTCAATTCTCTATAGTCTTCCACCTTTTATTTACTCCTCTCTATAGTCTTCCACCTTTTATTTACTCCTCTCTATAGTCTTCCACCTTTTATTTACTCCTCTACATTTACATTACATTTAAGTCATTTAGCAGACGCTCTTATCCAGAGCGACTTACAAATTGGTGCATTCACCTTATGACATCCAGTGGAACAGCCACTTTACAATAGTGCATCTAAATCTTTTAAGGGGGGGGGGATGTAGAAGGATTACTTTATCCTATCCTAGGTATTCCTTAAAGAGGTGGGGTTTCAGGTGTCTCTGGAAGGTGGTGATTGACTCCGCTGTCCTGGCGTCGTAAGGGAGTTTGTTCCACCATTGGGGGGCCAGAGCAGCGAACAGTTTTGACTGGGCTGAGCGGGAACTGTACTTCCTCAGTGGTAGGGAGGCGAGCAGGCCAGAGGTGGATGAACGCAGTGCCCTTGTTTGGGTGTAGGGCCTGATCAGAGCCTGGAGGTACTGAGGTGCCGTTCCCCTCACAGCTCCGTAGGCAAGCACCATGGTCTTGTAGCGGATGCGAGCTTCAACTGGAAGCATCTCTATAGTCGACCACCTTATATTATGTACTCCTCTCTATAGTCTACCACCTTTTATTATGTACTCCTCTCTATAGTCTACCACCTTTTATTATGTACTCCTCTCTATAGTCTACCACCTTTTATTATGTACTCCTCTCTATAGTCTACCACCTTTTATTTACTCCTCTCTATAGTCTACCACCTTTTATTATGTACTCCTCTCTATAGTCTACCACCTTTTATTATGTACTCCTCTCTATAGTCTACCACCTTTTATTTACTCCTCTCTATAGTCTACCACCTTTTATTTACTCCTCTCTATAGTCTACCACCTTTTATTATGTACTCTCTATAGTCTCTTTTATTATGTACTCTATAGTCTACCACCTTTTATTATGTACTCCTCTCTATAGTCTACCACCTTTATTATGTACTCCTACTTTTATTTACTCTCTATAGTCTACCACCTTTTATTATTACTCCTCTATATAGTCTACCACCTTTTATTATGTACACCACTTATAGTCGACCACCTTTTATTTACTCCTCTCTATAGTCTACCACCTTTTATTATGTACTCACTCTCTATAGTTGTCTGTTGACCACTCTTTATTATGTACTCCTCTCTATAGTCTGTACCATCACTTTTTATTATGTACTCCTCCCCTCACTATAGACAGTACCACCTTTTATTATGTACTCCTTAACATCTGCTATAGTGACAAATAAAATTTGATTTGATTTGATTTTTTATAGTCGACCACCTTATATTATGTACTCCTCTCTATAGTCTACCAACTTTTATTATGTACTCCTCTCTATAGTCTACCACCTTTTATTATGTACTCCTCTCTATAGTCTACCACCTTTTATTATGTACTCCTCTCTATAGTCTACCACCTTTTATTATGTACTCCTCTCTATAGTCGACCACCTTTTATTATGTACTCCTCTCTATAGTCTACCACCTTTTTATTATGTACTCCTCTCTATAGTCTACCACCTTTTATTATGTACTCCTCTCTATAGTCTACCACCTTTTATTATGTACTCCTCTCTATAGTCTACCACCTTTTATTATGTACTCCTCTCTATAGTCGACCACCTTTTATTATGTACTCCTCTCTATAGTCTACCACCTTTATTATGTACTCCTCTCTATAGTCTACCACCTTTATTATGTACTCCTCTCTATAGTCTACCACCTTTATTATGTACTCCTCTCTATAGTCTACCACCTTTTATTATGTACTCCTCTCTATAGTCTACCACCTTTTATTATGTACTCCTCTCTATAGTCTACCACCTTTTATTATGTACTCCTCTCTATAGTCTACCACCTTTTATTATGTACTCCTCTCTATAGTCTACCACCTTTTATTATGTACTCCTCTCTATAGTCGACCACCTTTTATTATGTACTCCTCTCTATAGTCGACCACCTTTTATTATGTACTCCTCTCTATAGTCGACCACCTTTTATTATGTACTCCTCTCTATAGTCGACCACCTTTTATTATGTACTCCTCTCTATAGTCTACCACCTTTTATTATGTACTCCTCTCTATAGTCTACCACCTTTTATTATGTACTCCTCTCTATAGTCGACCACCTTTTATTATGTACTCCTCTCTATAGTCGACCACCTTTTATTATGTACTCCTCTCTATAGTCGACCACCTTTTATTATGTACTCCTCTCTATAGTCTACCACCTTTTATTATGTACTCCTCTCTATAGTCTACCACCTTTTATTTACACCTCTCTATAGTCTACCACCTTTTATTATGTACTCCTCTCTATAGTCGACCACCTTTTATTATGTACTCCTCTCTATAGTCTACCACCTTATATTATGTACTCCTCTCTATAGTCTACCACCTTTTATTATGTACTCCTCTCTATAGTCTACCACCTTATATTATGTACTCCTCTCTATAGTCTACCACCTTTTATTTACACCTCTCTATAGTCTACCACCTTATATTATGTACTCCTCTCTATAGTCGACCACCTTATATTATGTACTCCTCTCTATAGTCTACCAACTTTTATTATGTACTCCTCTCTATAGTCTACCACCTTTTATTATGTACTCCTCTCTATAGTCTACCACCTTTTATTATGTACTCCTCTCTATAGTCTACCACCTTTTATTTATACCTCTCTATAGTCTACCACCTTTTATTTACTCCTCTCTATAGTCTACCACCTTTTATTATGTACTCCTCTCTATAGTCGACCACCTTTTATTATGTCCTCCTCTCTATAGTCGACCACCTTTTATTATGTACTCCTCTCTATAGTCGACCACCTTTTATTATGTACTCCTCTCTATAGTCGACCACCTTTTATTATGTACTCCTCTCTATAGTCTACCACCTTTTATTATGTACTCCTCTCTATAGTCGACCACCTTTTATTATGTACTCCTCTCTATAGTCGACCACCTTTTATTATGTACTCCTCTCTATAGTCGACCACCTTTTATTATTTACATTTACATTTAAGTCATTTAGCAGACGCTCTTACTCCTCTCTATAGTCGACCACCTTTTATTTACTCCTCTCTATAGTCTACCACCTTTTATTTACTCCTCTCTATAGTCTACCACCTTATATTATCTACTATTCTCTTGTTCTGCTGAAAGCTAACGGCTCAGTTAAAGAGATGGAAAAAATGTCTCTCCAGCTCTTGGCTGAAGGAATTAGATTTCTCCCAGCAGTGAACAGCTGTCTTGCTTTATACAAGCATGAAGTCAGAGAATCGCCCATCAGCCCCCTCTCCAATCAATCACCCTACAGACGTTTCCTGCGACAGATGGACAGGCAGACTGCATCCTAAATAGCACCCTATTTCTTAGGAGCCCTGGTCAGAAGTAGTGCACTACATTGGGAATGGGGCTCTGGTCAACAGTAGTGCACTATATAGGGAATAGGGCCCTGGTCAACAGTAGTGGTCTATATAGGGAATAGGTACCTGGTCTAAAGTAATGTTCTATATAGGGAATAGGTACCTGGTCTAAAGTAATGTTCTATATAGGGAATAGGTACCTGGTCTAAAGTAGTGTTCTATATAGGGAATAGGGCTCTGGTCAACAGTAGTGTTCTATATAGGGCTCTGGTCAACAGTAGTGTTCTATATAGGGCTCTGGTCAACAGTAGTGTTCTATATAGGGAATAGGGCTCTGGTCAACAGTAGTGTTCTATATAGGGAATAGGGCTCTGGTCAACAGTAGTGTTCTATATAGGGAATAGGGCTCTGGTCAACAGTAGTGTTCTATATAGGGAATAGGGCTCTGGTCAACAGTAGTGTTCTATATAGGGAATAGGGCTCTGGTCAACAATAGTGTTCTATATAGGGAATAGGGTTACATTTGGTATGCAAGCACAGTGTTCCTGGGTTGAGGGAGGGGTCCATCTAGTGAACTAGTAGTGCATTATCTAGGGTGTCATTTTGGAAGCAGACCTCCTGGGGGTCTTTCAGAAGGAAATAGGGTTTGTTTACCTATTTAATGTCCTACAAAATGTCCTACAAAAGGGAAGATAAATAAACATAAATATGGGTTGTAATTACAATGTTGTTTGTTCTTCACTGGTTGCCCTTTTCTTGTGGCAACAGGTCACAAATCTTGCTATTGTGGAGGCACACTGTGGTATTTCACCCAAAATATATGGGAGTTGATCAAAATTGGGTTTGTTTTCTAATTCTTTGTGGATCTGTGTAATTGGAGGGAAATATGTCTCTAATATGGTCATACATTTGGCAGGAGTTTAGGAAGTGCAGCTCAGTTTCCACCTTATTTTGTGGGAAGTGTGGACATAGAGAAGACAAGACAGGCTGTCTTCTAAATGCATGCTCTTCAACCGATAGCTGCCTGCACGTCCAACATCACTACGCTGAACTACAAATACCTAGGTGTCTGGCTAGACTGTAAACTCTCCTTCCAGACTCACATTAATCCAAAATTAAATCTAGAATTGGCTTCCTATTTCGCAACAAAGCATCCTTCACTCATGCTACCAAACATACCCTCGTAAAACTGACCATCCTACCGATCCTCGACGTCATTTACAAAATAGCCTCGAACACTCTACTCAACAAATTGGATGCAGTCTATCACTGTGCCATCCGTTTTGTCACCAAAGCCCCATATACAACCCACCACTGCGACCTGTACACTCTGGTTGGCTGGCCCTCACTTCATTGCCTTACCTTCCTTATCTTACCTCATTTGCACACACTGTATATATACTTTTTTTCTACTGTATAATTGACTGTATGTTTGTTAATTCCATGTGGAAACTGTTTTGTTGTATGTGTCGAACTGCTTTGCTTTCTCTTGGTCAAGTCGCAGTTGTAAATGAGAACTTGTTCTCAACTTGCCTACCTGGTTAAATTAAGGTGAAATAAAAAATGAAATAAAAAGAGCCATGTCTGCCTACAGCAGGCCTTTCTCAATAGCAAGGCTATGCTCACTGAGTCTGTACATAGTCAAAGATTTCCTTAAGTTTGAGTCAGTCACAGTGGTCAAGTATTCTGTCAGTGTTCTCTCTGTTTAGGACCAAATTGCATTCTAGTTTGCTCAGTTTTTTTGTTAATTCTTTCCAATGTGTCAAGTAATTATCTTTTTGTTTTCTCTTGATTTGGTTGTGTCTAATTGTGTTGCTGTCCTGGGGCTCTGTAGGGTGTGTTTGTGTTTGTGAACAGAGCCACAGGACCAGCTTTCTTAGGGGACTCTTCTCCAGGTTAATCTCTCTGTCGGTGATGGCTTTGTTATGGAAGGTTTGGGAATCGCTTCCTTTTAGGTGGTTGTAGAATTTAACGGCTCTTTTCTGGATTTTGATCATTAGTGGGTATCGGCCTAATTTTGCTCTGCATGCATTATTTTGTGTTTTACGTTGTACATTGAGGATATTTTTTGCATAATTCTTCATACAGAGCCTCAATTTGGTGTTTGTCCCATTTTGTGAGTTAATGGTTGGTGAGCGGGACCCAAGACCTCACAACCATAAAGGGCAATGGGTTCTATAACTGATTCAAGTATTTTTTGCAAATTTCATGTTCCTTTTGATGGCATAAAAGGCCCTTTTTGCCTTGTCTCTCAGCTCATTCACAGCTTTGTAGACGTTACCTGTGGTGCTGATGTTCGGGCCAAGGTATGTCTAGTTTTTTGTGTGCTCTAGGGCAATGGTGTCAAGATGGAATATCTATTTGTGGTCCGGGTAACAGGACCTTTTTTGGAACACTATTATTTTTTGTCTTACTGAGATTTACTGTCAGGGCCCAGGTCTGACAATCTGTGCAGAAGATCTAGGTGCTGCTGTAGGCTCTCCTTGGTTGGGCACAGAAGCACCAGATCATCAGCAAACAGTATACATTTGACTTCAGATTCTAGTAGGGTGAGGCTGGGTGTTGAAGCGGGTTGGGCTTAAGTTGCATCCCTGTCTCAACCCCTGGCTCTGTGGAAAGAAATGTGTTTTTTTTGCCCATTTTAAACACACACTTGTCATTTGTGTTCATGGAGTTAACATTTTTTCCCCCCAATTTCCATAAACTTGAATAGCAGACCCTCATGCCAAATTGCGTCAATAGCTTTTTTGAAATCCACAAAGCATGTCAATTTAACTTTAACTCTACCTACATGTACACATTACCTCAATAACCGGTGCCCCTGCACTTGTTGTATATTGACTGTACTCTACTCTGTTTTGTTTTACTTATCAATTTTTTACTTAACTTTTTCTTCTTAACATCTTAAAGCATGGTTGGTTAACATCTTAAAGCATGGTTGGTTAAGGACTTGTAAGTAAGCATTTCACTGTAAGATCTACACCTGTTGTATTTGGCGCATGTGACAAATAAAAATATATTTGATTTGAATTAGGGTGTGCAGGGTGAATACATGGTCTGTCGTATGGTAATTTGATCAAAAGACAATTTGACATTTGTTCAGTACGTTGTTTTTACTGAGGAAATGTACGAGTCTGCTGTTAATGATTTCCCCAAGGTTGCTGTTAAAGCACATCTCATGGTAGTTTAAGCATAGCCAATTGGAATTTGTAGTCTGTATATTTTATCATTTCATTGAGGATATCATCAACACCACATGTGTTTTTGGGTTGGAGGGTTTTTATTTTGTCCAAGGTAATTGGAGAATCCAGTGGGTTCTAGTGTCTTTTATAGTTAATTCTAAGATTTTTATTTTCTCATGTATATGTTTTTGCTGTTTGTTCTCTGCTTGGTGACAGGGGGGCAGTATTGAGTAGCTTGGATGAATAAGGTGCCCAGAGTAAACTGCCTGCTACTATGTCCCAGATGATAATATATGCATATTATTAGTAGTATTGGATAGAAAATGCTGAAGTTTCTAAAAACTGTTTGAATGATGTCTGTGAGTATAACAGAACTCATATGGCAGACAAATACCTGTGAACAATCCAACCAGGAATGGTGAAATCTGAGGCTTGTAGTTTTTTAAACTAAGCCCTATTGTAGATACAGTGAGATATTGGTTATGTTGCACTTCCTAGGGCTTCCACTAGATGTCAACAGTCTTTAGAACTTTGTTTGAGCATTCTACTGTGAGGTGGGGACTCATAAGGGCTGTGAGTCAGGTGTCTGGCAGATTGCCACAGGCTCTGAGGCGCGGTCACGAGAGAATTAGCTCCGGTTGGAACCTTATTGATGATTTACATTAAAAACATCGTAAAGATTGATTCTATACTGACAAGAAGATTGACACGTTTCTACGGGCTGTAACGGAACTTTTGGAACTTTTTGTCTGACGTTCGGCGGCACCTGAACGCGCTTTTGGATTTGTTTACCAAACGTCCTAACAAAATACATTTTTTGGACATAATGATGGACAATATCGAACAAAACAAACATTTATTTTGGGACTGCAATTCCTGGGAGTACATTCTGATGAAGATCATCAAAGGTAAGTGAATATTTATCATTTTATTTCTGACCAACGTTGACTACCCAATATGGCGGATATCTTTTTGGCTGCTTTGTTGTCTGAAAGCTGTACTCAGATTATTGCATGGTTTGCTTTTTCCGTGAAGTTTTAAAAAATATGACACATCGGTTGCATTAAGGAGAAGTATATCTCTAATTCCATTTATAGCAGTTGTATTTTCATCAACATTTATGATGAGTATCTCAAATCAAATCAAATTTTATTTGTCACATACACATGGTTAGCAGATGTTAGTGCGAGTGTAGCGAAATGCTTGTGCTTCTAGTTCCAACATTGCAGTAATAACCAACAAGTAATCTAACTAACAATTCCAAAACTACTATCTTATAGACACAAGTGTAAGGGGATAAAGAATATGTACATAAAGATATATGAATGAGTGATGGTACAGAGCGGCATAGGCAAGATACAGTAGATGGTATTGAGTGCAGTATATACATATGAGATGAGTACGTAAACAAAGTGGCATAGTTAAAGTGGCTAGTGATACATGTATTAGATAAGGATGCAGTAGATGATATAGAGTACAGTATATACGTATACATATGAGATAAATAATGTAGGGTGAGTAAACATTATATTAGGTAGCATTGTTTCCGGAGACACCTGAAACCCCACCTCTTTAAGGAATACCTAGGATAGGATAAGTATTCCCCCCCCCCTTTAAGATTTAGATGCACTATCGTAAAGTGACTGTTCCACTGGATGTCATAAGGTGAATGCACCAATTTGTAAGTCGCTCTGGATAAGAGCGTCTGCTAAATTACTTAAATGTAAATGATTGTTTAAAGTGGCTAGTGATATATTTTACATCATTTCCCATCAATTCCCATTATTAAAGTGGCTGGAGTTGAGTCAGTGTATTGGCAGCAGCCACTCAATGTTAGTGGTGGCTGTTTAACAGTCTGATGGCCTTGAGATAGAAGCTGTTTTTCAGTCTCTCGGTTCCAGCTTTGATGCACCTGTACTGACCTCGCCTTCTGGATGATAGCGGGGTGAACAGGCAGTGGCTCGGGTGGTTGCTGTCCTTGATGATCTTTTTGGCCTTCCTGTGACATCAGGTGCTGTCGGTGGTCCTGGAGGGCAGGTAGTTTGCCCCCGGTGATGCGTTGTGCAGACCTCACTACCCTCTGGAGAGCCTTACGGTTGTGGGCGGAGCAGTTGCCGTACCAGGCGGTGATACAGCCCGAGAGGATGCTCTCGATTGTCCATCTGTAGAAGTTTGTGAGTGCTTTTGGTGACAAGCCGAATTTCTTCAGCCTCCTGAGGTTGAAGAGGCGCTGCTGCGCCTTCTTCACGATGCTGTCTGTGTGAATGGACCAATTCAGTTTGTCTGTGATGTGTACGCCGAGGAACTTAAAACTTACTACCCTCTCCACTACTGTTCCATCGATGTGGATAGGGGGGTGTTCCCTCTGCTGTTTCCTGAAGTCCACAATCATCTCCTTTGTTTTGTTGACGTTGAGTGTGAGGTTATTTTCCTGACACCACACTCCGAGGGCCCTCACCTCCTCCCTGTAGGCCGTCTCGTCATTGTTGGTAATCAAGCACTGATTTGCGGACGGCACTATTGTGTCGTCCGCAAATGTATGCCATTTAGCAGACGCTTTGATCCAAAGCGACTTACAGTCATGTGTGCATACATTCTACGTATGGGTGTTCCCAGGAATCGAACCCACTACCCTGGCGTTACAAGCGCCATGCTCTACCAACTGAGCTACAGAAGGACTCCTGCAAACTTGATGATTGAGTTGGAGGCGTGCGTGGCCACGCAGTCGTGGGTGAACAGGGAGTACAGGAGAGGGCTCAGAACGCACCCTTGTGGGGCCACAGTGTTGAGGATAAGCGGGGTGGAGATGTTGTTGCCTACCCTCACCACCTGGGGGCGGCCCGTCAGGAAGTCCAGTACCCAGTTGCACAGGGCGGGGTCGAGACCCAGGGTCTCGAGCTTGATGACGAGCTTGGAGGGCACTATGGTGTTAAATGCCGAGCTGTAGTCGATGAACAGCATTCTCACATAGGTATTCCTCTTGTCCAGATGGGTTAGGGCAGTGTGCAGTGTGGTTGAGATTGCATTGTCTGTGGACCTATTTGGGCGGTAAGCAAATTGGAGTGGGTCTAGGGTGTCAGGTAGGGTAGAGGTGATATGGTCCTTGACTAGTCTCTCAAAGCACTTCATGATGATGGAAGTGAGTGCTACAGGGCGGTAGTCATTTAGCTCAGTTACCTTAGCTTTCTTGGGAACAGGAACAATGGTGGCCCTCTTGAAGCATGTGGGAACAACAGACTGGGATAGGGATTGATTGAATATGTCCGTAAACACACCAGCCAGCTGGTCTGCGCATGCTCTGAGGGCGCGCCTGGGGATGCCGTCTGGGCCTGCAGCCTTGCGACGGTTGACACGCTACCTTCCCACATATCCCAGAGAGGTTATAGAGAGGTTATAGAGCCTAAAAGATTGAAGAAGTGGTTTAACCATACAGTACATCTGACAAGTTTACACCTTAACTATTACAGTCAAACATTTTGTCCAGTAAGTTGTCTAAAAGGGATTGAATTTGTTGTTGCCTAATAGTTTTTCGGGTGGGTTTCCATTTTGCTCTGATAGACTCTGGGTTGAAGTCAGTGATAAAGTCAGTGATAAAGTAGTACAGTACTACTTACTTGAGATGAGCTATAGGTTTACCTACCGTAAGAGTCCACTCGAAGCCTACCATTGACAATGTACTCCTGCAGCGTGCGACAGATTACAGTGGGGGGACATAGGAGGCACACAGGAGGACATTTTTCTCTGAGATAATTTCCTTTTGAATTTCTAGTCCATTCCCTGTTTCACACCTGGTAGTTTGGTGGATGGAACTCTATCTATGTCTGTCTCTCCCCCTCCCCCCTCTCTGTTTCTCTCCCGGTGTGTCTCTTTCCCCCCCTCTCTCTCTTGCATTAACTGGTTGAAAAGCCCCCCTGCAAGAGTTTGGATCAAGGATAGCTAACTAACCCTCCACCCTGTCCTAAACCACATCCCACTACCTTGTCCTAAATTACAGTCTTCTACCCTGTCCTAAACCACAACCCTGTCCTAAACCACAGCCCTCTACCCTGTCCTAAACCACAGCCCTCCACCTAGTCCTAAACTACAGCCCTCCGCCTGTCCTAAACTACAGCCCTCCACCTGTCCTAAACTACAGCCCTCTACCCTGTCCTAAACTACAGCCTTCTAACCTGTTCTAAACTACAGCCCTAATCCAATGTGAAGTTGTTCTCTTCCTAGCAGACCAGATGGTCTCAGTGAATGTTGAGTCAAGAATGTGTTTTAAACAATCAATCCAAGATTAAGGACCTTAAAAGCAATCAGAGCGCTTTGTTTTGACAAGGTCAGATATTCCTCAGAAATAATATTTACACCAGACAAGCATCTTCTCGCTAGGGGCTGGATGGGATCCGTAAGGCCAGACAAGCATCTTCTCGCTAGGGGCTGGATGGGATCCGGGCATCTTCTCGCTAATGGGATCCAGACAAGCATCTTCTCGCTCTGGATGGGATCCGTAAGGCCAGACAAGCATCTTCTCGCTAGGGGCTGGATGGGATCCGTAAGGCCAGACAAGCATCTTCTCGCTAGGGGCTGGATGGGATCCGTAAGGCCAGACAAGCATCTTCTCGCTAGGGGCTGGATGGGATCCGTAAGGCCAGACAAGCATCTTCTCGCTATCTTCTCGCTTCTCACCCACCCGGCCGGTCCTATTAGGAGACCCACCCAGCCGGTCCTATTAGGAGACCCACCCAGCCGGTCCTATTAGGCTCTGCTCTACACGTAAACACTCTGACATAATTTTGACAGTGTACAGGTGTCCTCCTCCTGCTCTCTCTCCTCTGCA
The DNA here is from genome assembly GCF_021184085.1 of Oncorhynchus gorbuscha. NCBI lineage: Eukaryota > Metazoa > Chordata > Actinopteri > Salmoniformes > Salmonidae > Oncorhynchus > Oncorhynchus gorbuscha. Next base: position 83,658,533 of record NC_060190.1, read on the forward strand.
GCACCTTGTAACTCATTAGAGAACAGCACAACTTTCTCCAACATCCCCCCCCCACCACAACCACGGCCCACCAGGCTGAGGACTCCCTACAACAGCCCAGTCGGTGTACCTTGACCGCATGTGAGCCATAAGGCTGGGTAACAAGAGGCAGAGGGAGGCCAGGCTTTGACCAATGACCTACGACCCAACTCTCCAGAACTACAATGGTTCTGATGGATAGGTTATGAGAGGCCCCAGCTGCCTGTTTGTATATAAGAGCAGTCATTTGTCTTTCCTGTAGCCCAGCCGCTCTCTCCGACTAGTACATGTGCCTGGGCCTGGAAATAATTGATTTCCCCCTCCAGGATGGAGAAGCTGTCTTCATTAAAGTATGGGGATTCTAGTGGGGGATATAGGTGGGATACAGGAGGAAATATTTCTCTGTTGAGATCATTTCCTTTAGAATTTCTAGCAAAATGTAAAATGTTCCTGTTTTGATTAATTTAATAGAGTGCGTTAGGTCTGCTCTATACCAAATTAGCATACCTGGTAGTTTGGTGGATGGATCTCTCTCTCCTCCCCTCTCTCTCTGTCTGTCTCTCTGTCTCCCCCTCTCTTTCCGTCTCCATTTCCCCCCCTCTCTCTCTGTCTCCCCCTCTCTCTCCCCCTCTCTCACAAAAGTGAAATAAACAATAAAAATTAACAGTAAACATTACACATACAGAAGTTTCAAAACAATAAACACATTACAAATGTCATATTTTTATATATATATATATATATATATCACACACACAGTGTTGTAACAATGTACAAATGGTTAAAGTACACAAGGGAAAATAAGCATAAATATGGGTTATATTTACAATGGTGTTTGTTCTTCACTGGTTGCCCTTTTCTTGTGGCAACAGGTCACAAATCTTGCTGTTGTGATGGCACACTGTGGAATTTCACCCAGTAGATATGGGAATTTATCAAAAATGGATTTTTTTCGAAGTCTTTGTGGATCTATGTCATGAGGGAAATATGTCTCTCTAATATGATCAAACATTGGGCAGGAGTCTAGGAAGTGCAACTCAGTTTCCACCTCATTTTGTGGGCAGTGAGCACATAGCCTGTCTTCTCTTGAGTGCCATGTCTGCCTACGGCGGCCTTTCTCAATAGCAAGGCTATGCTCACTGTGTCTGTCCATAGTCAAAGCTTTCCTTAAGTTTGGATCAGTCACAGTGGTCAGGTATTCTGCCACTGTGTTCTCTCTGTTTAGAGCCAAATAGCATTCTCAGTTTTTTTGTTAATTCTTTCCAATGTGTCAAGTAATTATATTTTTGTTTTCTCATGATTTGGTTGGGTCTAATTGTGCTGCTGTCCTGGGGCTCTGTAGGGTGTGTTTGTGTTTGTGAACAGAGCCCCAGGACCAGCTTGCATCGGGGACTCTTCTCCAGGTTAATCTCTCTGTAGGTGATGGCTTCCTTTTAGGTGGTTGTAGAATTTAACGGCTCTTTTCAGGATTTTGATAATTAGTGGGTATCGGCCTAATTCTGCTCTGCATGCATTATTTGGTGTTCTACATTGTACACGGAGGATATTTTTGCAGTATACTGTTGACCGGGCAGGTGGAAAGCATGGCCAGCCGTAGAAAAATGCTCATTGAAATTCCCGATTATCGTGGATTTATCGGTGGTGACAAAAAAAGTTTTTGTAATTAGTGCTGCAAGATGCGAATTTCTGTTTGAAAAAGCTAGCATTTGCTTTCCTAACTGACTGTGTGTTTTGGTTCCTATTCGAAGCTAGTGCAGTACGCCACAAGGTTGTTGTTTTTTAAGTGCTGGTCAAGGGCAGTCAAGTCTGGAGTGAACCAAGGGCTGTATCTGTTCTTAGTTCAACGCTTTTGGAAAAGTGGCATGCTTAACGCACACATTCATCACTCCTCCATTATAAGATCAGTTAACAATGTGGGTCGACACACAAGTTAACTTCTCTGTGTTAGTACATACATTTCACACTTGTCATTGTTCATTTGTAATATAAGTAAAATGCATTATACTTATCTATGTTGTGGATGAGTGTGTTGTTTGTTTGTTCTGTTCCTCTCTCCATCTCTGTAGCTTCCGGGTATAATGGATAAGGACCCGAGCAAAAGGAACTGGGCTGACTTTGTAGTGCCTGTCCCAAATGGCTCATTAATGTAAATGTGCATATTAAAAGACACTGTCAGTAGTGATGTCAATTTTTTAACTGTTATGTTGTGATATTGTTTCATAAACATGTTGCAATGTATATACTTTAGTATGTTTAGTTAATGGAAAATGTAGGTTTGACGAGGTAATTGCTTAATTAATTAATTGCTTGCACAGAAGAACATTTGAGGTTCTGCCATTTTTCTTTTTTGATAGAGGTTATGTTTTCTAGTATAGCCTTCTGGCCTACTCTATGTGACAGGTCCCCAATGTAAACTGCCTGTTACTCAGGCCCAGAAGCTAGGATATGCATATGCATGTTCGTATTGGATAGAAAACACTCTGAAGTTTAAACTAAACTAATGTCTGTGAGTATAACAGAACTGATTTGGCAGGCGAAACCCCGAGGACAATCCATCCAGGGAATTTTTTTTTTTTGGGGGGGGAAATTTTGACTTTCCAATGCCTTTCTATGGGAAAGCAGAGTTATTAGGACCCAGATTGCAGTTCCGATGGCTTCCACTAGATGTCAACAGTCTTTAGAAATTGTTCAATATATATATATATATATATATATATATATATATATATATATATATATCTTTTAAATGAAGCAGTATTCCTTTTTATGTGTCACTCAGAAGGACTCTAGTCTTTTGGTGCGCGTGAATGACTGGGTGCTCCTTGTTGTTTTTCTCCGGTATTGACAAGTTTATTCCATCTTAAATTTGATAGATTATTTACATATTAGTGTACCGGAGGTTGGATTAGAAACATTGTTTGAAATGTTTGAAGTTTACAGGTTACTTTTCACATTCCTTTGTAGGCATGTTGGGCGAGTTGGAACAGGTGTTCTGAATCAAACGTGCCAAATAAACTGACATTTTTGGGATAAAAGAAGGACTTTAATGAACAAAATGACCATTTGTAGCTGGGACCCAAAAAGATGAAGATCTTCAAAGGTAAGATATTTATTTTATCGCCATTTCTGACTTTCTTGATGCATCAGCTTGGTTGGAAAACGTTTGACGCACTCCAGTGAGTGTGCGCACTTGGTTATTTATCTCCGGTATTGAATATACTATTTTCCATCTTAAATTTGATCGTTTATTTACATATTAGGGTAACTGAGGATGGATTATGAACATTGTTTGAATCAAGTTTATTGGTAACGTTTTGGATTCATTTTGTATGGATTTTGAACGAGGTGAAACAGGTGGATTATTGAATGAAGAGTGCCAAATAAACATACTTTTTGGGATATAAAGAAGGACTTTATCGAACAAAAGGACCATTTGTTATGTAACAGGGACCCTTATGATTGCAACCAGATGAAGATCTTCAAAGGTAAGGGATTTATTTTATCGCTATTTCTGACTTTCGCGATGCATCTGCTTGGTTGGAAAATGTTTTTAATGCTTTTGTATGAGGGGTGCTGTCCTCAGATAATCGCATGGTGTGCTTTCGCCATAAAGCCTTTTTGAAATATGACAACACGGCTGGATTAACGAGAAGTTAAGCTTTTAAATAATGTATGACACTTGTATTTTCATGAATGTTTAATAGTACGATTTCTGTCATTTGAATTTGGCGCTCTGCAATTTCACCGGATGTTGTCAAGTTGGGTCGCTTGAGGCACGCCTAGCCTAAAGTTAACTTCTGACCCACTGTACTTGTGATACAGGGAATTATTATTATTTATTTAAATAAATAATAATTTTGTAAAAAGTTTAGCCCCCTTTTTCTCCCCAATTTCGTAGTATCAATTGTTAGTAGTTACTAGTAGTAGTTAGTAGTAGTTTTTCAGTATCATGAAGGCTTCTAGACACTCCTCAGTCCACTTCACAGGGTTGCTGGCCACCTTTGAAGTGAGGTTGGTCAGAGGGACAGCGATGGTCGAAAACTGCAGAATGAATCTCCGGTACCAACCTGCCAGACCTAGGAAGGACTTCACCTGTGTCTTGCTTCTGGGTTGAGGGCTGTACTTTGGACTCCACTTTGTCCACCTGAGGCCGAACTTCACCCTTATCCAGCTGGTAACCAAGGTTCTTTGCCTCCTGTTTCGCCCACTCACACTTCAGGAGGTTAAGCGTGAGGCCTGTATCATGGATCTTCCCCAGAACTCTGCTAAGATGCTTTATGTGCTCCTCCCAGGAGTGGCTGTAGATCAACACGTCATCCAAGTAAGCAGCACAGTAATCGTCACAGTCCTGGAGGACCTTGTCCATCAGCCTCTGGAAAGACGCAGGGGCCCCATGAAGGCCAAACGGCATGACCTTGAACTGGAACAGGCCCAATGGCACCCGGAATGCAGTGTAGGCCTTGGATTGTTCATTCAGGGGCACCTGCCAGTACCCTTTGCAGAGATCCAATGTGGTGATGTAATGAGCTCTACCTATTCTCTCCAGTAAGTCATCAATGCGGGTCATGGGGTAGGCATCAAACTTACGGAAGTCCATGCAGACGCGCAAAGCGCCATCCTTCTTTGGGACAATGACAATAGGGCTCCTCCATTCACTTGAAGATGGCTCGACAACACCCATCTCTATCATGGTGGGGACCTCTTCCTTGAGGGCTACCACCAGCCTCTCAGGCACACGGTAAGGATGCTGGTGGACAGGGTTCTGGCCAGGCTTCAAACGAATGACGTGTTCTAGGACTTTGGTTCTTCCTGGTCTCTGACTGAAGAGGGCCTGATACTTGCCAAACAGCTGCTTCAGCTCATCTTGCTTGTTTTCTTCTAGGTGAGCCAGTATGACCTCTGCTCGTCCTTTCCATGCCTCTGTGACCCCATCCGACTCATCTTCATCTTCTACTCTGCGGACCAGAAAGGACTTTCCCTTGAGAGTCCTTTCTCCTCCCAGGCCTTGAGAAGGTTCACATGATAGGTTTGCTTCTTCTTACCCTTGTCCGGGTGCAGCACCTCATTAGGTACGGCCTTTGCTACTGCACAAGGAGCTTGCTGGTAGACGAGGGAAGGAGGAGCAGGACTTTCTGTCCTGGCTCAAACTCTCTGTGGCGAGCGTGCTGGTCATACCCTCTCTTCTGGGCCTTCTGAAGTTTTGCCCTAGCTCCCTCTCGGTACCGCTCCATCCTGTCTCGCATCTGGAGGATGTACTGGACAATCCCCTGTCCTGAGGTAGCTACTGGGGAACCTTCCCAGCACTTCTTCAGCAGGTCCAGTGGTCCCTGCACTGGCAATCCATAGAGGAGTACAAATGGTGAGAAACCTGTCGAGGCCTGAGGCACCTCCCTGGAAGCATAAAGCAGAAAGGGAACCACTTATCCCAGTCTTTACCAGTGTCGGCCACAAACTTCCTCAGCAAGTTCTTGAGTGTTTGAATCTCTCTACGAGCCCATCCGTTTGGGGATGGTAGGAAGTGGTCTTCAAGCCTTTAATGCCCATCTGTCGGTGGAGTTGAACCATCAGTCGCGAAGTGAAGTTTGTCCCTTGGTCTGTCAGGATTTCATCTGGGATTCCTACACGAGAGAAAAGCTGAATAAGAGCACTGATTATTTTTGGAGTGGTTATGGAACGGAGTGGAAAGGCTTCTGGGAACCGGGTGGCATAGTCACATATCACCAATATATATTTGTAACCTGCGCTACTCTTCTCCAAGGGTCCAACACTGTCCATTGCAATTCTCTTGAATGGGGTAGAGATAACTGGCAGTGACCATAAAGGAGCCCGGTCAGACCTACGGACAGCACTGGTTTTAGGGCACGTGGTGCATGATTTGCAGTAGGTTTGTACATCAGTATACATGGAGGGCCAAAATAAACGGGAGCCTAGCCTAAGATAGGTCTTATGTTGCCCTAGATGACCTGCCCATGGAACTGTATGTGCAAGGTTGAGAACAAGTGGTCTACAGGGGGATGGCGCCACCAACTTCCTGCTATCTGCCTCTGACCCAAGGTAGAGTATGTGGTTGTCTACTGTGTAAATCCCCCCCACATGAAGATTGACTGTCCCCAGCTAAGGCCTTGTCAAACAAACATTTCAAGGTTGCATCAGACTTCTGCAGTGTAGCAACATTTTGCGGAACATCCCATTGCACCTCTAACCCAGGCACATCAGCAACAGGTACAGGGGTTCCCACATACTTCTCAAGACGCCGCTGGCGGCGTGACTTTCTGGGCCCTTTGGTCCCCCCTTGCACAGACTATCACACAAGTCAGGCAGAGGTTGTAAACCAGCTTTGGTCTGGGCATGAGTGACAACTGAACATGACACCTGAACATCTGACAGTAACCTGAGAGCTTGGATTTATGTAGCGGACACATTGAAGCTTTGTGCCCCTGCTGCCAGCAGAAAAAAACAGGTCAGACCCCTCCCATCAGAGCAAACTGCATTATCCCTTACGTCCCTCCTCACAGACACATAACCCCCAGAGTTACCTCCACCATCTCTGGCATCTCTGATGTCCCTTGTGTCTCAGACTCCTTGGAGCGGGTGCTGCAGGTCGTGGTGGTCCCCCTTTACGTGCATTAAGGTACTGCAGTGCAAGCTTGGCGACCATAAGCCCCTCGTTAGGCTTGTGCTCTCGGACCCAGTTTCGAATGTCGTGTGGTTGAACTTGTAGAAGTTGCTCGAGGATGATGAACTCACCGATTTCATCCCGTGTCTTCTCCTCCGGTCGAACCCATCGTCGGTAGAGACCCTTAAGGCGGTGGTACGTCTCTGTCGGCGACTCGCCCAAAGGCGTCGATGCAGCTCTGAAGAGTTGATGGTAGGTCTCCTGGGAGATGTCGAACTTCACCAGCAGCGCCTCCTTTAAGCCTTTGCAGACGTTGGACAGCCCCTCATCCATTGCTGTGTAAGCCTCTAAGGCCCGTGAGCAATGGGACAGGCCTGCAGGCCCACGCTATCTCCGGCCACTGTCACATCTTGGCCATGCACTCAAACCTCAGCAGGTAGTTTTCAATGTCCTCCCCCTGCTGGTATGAGGGCATCTTTGGCTCCTTCCTCAGGAATCCTGGAAGATGGACATTAACACTGCTGGACTGGTCTCCTGGTGCTGGGGTGGCCTCATTACTGCTTGGGGAGCCTGCCGTGGAGTTGAAGTCCCTGCTGCGTCGAGCCTTTGTCGTCCTGGTGTTGGCAGACCCAATCTTGGGCTCTCACTGACGAGTTCCACTTGGTGAGGAGCTGTAAGGATAGATTGGCGTAGACCCCGTAACTCCTGCTTGAGGTCCTGATCCCTCTCAAGGCAGGTGATTAGTTGCTGGAAAGGGCTACCATGGTTGGGTTCTGGTCCCCCAACTGCTCCTTCATTCAGCTGGTCTTTTATGGCTGTATCTGCTGGTTCAACCGGTAGCTCAAACGGTTCTGGTTGTGTTTGGCCACTTGGTCAGGCTCCTAGTTTCTCATACTTGACCTCTTCTTCACTAGACAATTCCATGGTATTCCACCCCAGTTCAACTTCAGGTACCTTTTCTGACAGTTGATGCTGCTGCTGAGAACACAATCCTGTACTCATTCCTTTACCTCTTGTTGGAATTCACTGATTTGCGGTGCGCCATCCCACCACTGCCACCATATGTCACGTAGAGTAGGCCAGAAGGCTGTACTGGAAAACCTAACCTCTATCACGTAGAGTAGGCCAGAAGGCTGTACTGGAAAACCTAACCTCTATCACGTAGAGTAGGCCAGAAGGCTGTACTGGAAAACCTAACCTCTATCACGTAGAGTAGGCCAGAAGGCTATACTGGAAAACCTAACCTCTATCACGTAGAGTAGGCCAGAAGGCTGTACTGGAAAACCTAACCCCTATCAAAATAAAAAGATGGCAGAGCCTCAATTGTTCTTCTGTGCTTCAGAGTGTTTATTTACAAAGTGATTCCGGAACAAAAAACAACAGTACTGCCATCAAACATTTACCTTATGGGACAGCTAAAAACAATGCTGCCATCTAACATATACCTTATGGGACAGCTAAAAACAATACTGCCCCATTCACAGCTCAATCCAAAATTGTCTCTCCATGAACTGAAAGATAGGCTCCTTTTGTAGGGCTAGCCCCTCAGAACAATTAACACTAATTAATTAAGCAATTACCTCATCAAACCTACATTTTCCATTTAACTAAACATACTAAAGTATATACATTGCAACATGTTTATGAAACAATATCACAACATAACATTTACAAAATGACATCACTACTGACAGTGTCTTTTAATATGGACATTTACATTAATGAGCCATTTGGGACAGGCACTACAAAGTCAGCCCAATTCCCTTTGCTCGGGTCCTTATCCAGCATACCCGGAAGCCACAGAGAGAGAGAGGAACAGAACAAACAAACGCACTCATCCACAACATAGACAAGTATAATGCATTTGACTTATATTACAAATGAACACTGACGTGTGAAATGTGTGCACTAAGACAGAGAAGTTAACTTGTGTGTCGACCCACATAGTTAACTTATCTCATAACGGAGCAGAGAGGAGTGATGAATGTGTGCCTGCGTTAAAGAACCAAATGCTGCCCGCGGCCAGTGACGGACTTCTACGTCACAGGACCTCAGTCATCCAAACTTCCAAATACTGCCCCCCCCTATCCCTAAAAAGTTTTAAGGACAACAAAGTCAAGGTATTGGAGTGGCCATCACAAAGCTTTGACCTCAATCCTATAGAACAGTTGTGGGCGCGTGCGAGCGAGGAGGCCTACAAACCTGACTCAGTTACACCAGCTCTGTCAGGAGGAATGGGCCAAAATTCACCCAACATATTGTGGGAAGCTTGTGGAAGGCTACCTGAAACGTTTGACCCAAGTTAAACAATTTAAAGGCAATGCTACCAAATACTAATTGAGTGTATGTAAACTTCTGACCCACTGGGAATGTGATGAAAGAAATGAAAGCTGAAATAAATCATTCTCTCTACTATTATTCTGACACTTCACATTCTTAAAATAAAGTGGTGATCCTAACTGACCCAAGACAGGGAATTTTTTACTAGGATTAAATGTCAGGAATTGTGAAAAACTGAGTTTAAATGTTTTTGGCTTGGGAGTATGTAAACTTCCGACTTCAACTGTACCTGAATTTGTCCAATAGATACTTTAGTTTGCAACAGTTGGACTAATGATTACACCCTAGATCAGCTAGATGCAGACAAGAGTGTGCAAGGTGGTACTGAATGTTTCACTGTCTGTCCATGTGTCACTGTCTGTCACCTTGAGAGAAATTTGAGTAATCAATCTTTGGACCTACGTTGTAAACAATCATTCATGGGCTAGGTTGTAGCAATGTCATGATGGGTATAGGGAAACATTTGAGTATCATGTAGTAAGTAGCCTAAACCTATCACTGTTACATTGAACTGGGAGAATAGAATATGAACGACAGTCATCCAGTATGCTGTAACAGAAATAAACAATTGACAATCCCTCTACTTAAACGGCACTGACTGCAAGTGAGGATATGCAATCTGTATAGGAGTCAAATTCAGTCCGTAATCTGTCGGTATTTGAAGCATAAAATATTCTTTGTGCCAAATGGCACCCTATTCACTATACAGTGCACTACTTTAGACCAGAACCCTATGGCACCCTATTCACTATACAGTGCACTACTTTAGACCAGAGCCCTATGGCACCCTATTCACTATACAGTGCACTACTTTAGCCTGAGTGACGTGTCCGGTCGCTGGCCCCGACCGTTCACAGAGGACCTGCTGATTGGGTAATCACCTGTAATCACTTGTGTACACAGAACCTCTTGCTGATCTCTCCTGTCCCCTCAGCTGCTGCTCCCTGTCAGACAGGATGAAAAGACACACTCTCCTACTTTCACACTCTCCTATCATCGCTGGGCGTATTAACGCTTTGGTGCTGCATGGTAGAACATAATACTGTTTAAACAGGTGAGGTGAGGGAATCAGGTGAGGTCTAGAGAGAATCAGGTGAGGTCTAGAGAGAATCAGGTGAGTGGTCTACATTACAGGTGAGGTCTATAGAGAATCAGGTCAGGTCTATAGAGAATCAGGTAGGTCTATATAGAATCAGGTAAGGTCTATAGAGAATCAGGTGAGGTCTATAGAGAATCAGGTGAGGTCTACAGAGAATCAGGTGAGGTCTACAAAGAATCAGGTGAGGTCTACAGAGAATCAGGTGAGGTCTATAGAGAATCAGGTGAGTCTAATTTAGGTCAGGTGAGGTCTATTCAGGTACAGGTGAGGTCTACAGAGAATCAGGTGAGGTCTACAGAGAATCAGGTGAGGTCTACAGAGAATCAGGTGAGGTCTATCAGGTGAGGTCTACAGAGAATCAGGTGAGGTCTATAGAGAATCAGGTGAGTGGTCTAATTTACAGGTGAGATCTACAGAGAATCAGGTGAGGTCTACAGAGAATCAGGTGAGTGGTCTAAGGTACAGGTGAGATCTACAGAGAATCAGGTGAGGTCTACAGAGAATCAGGTGAGTCTACAGGTCTAATTGAGGTCTACAGGTGAGATCTGAGGTCTAGAGAATCAGGTGAGGTCTACAGAGAATCAGGTGAGGTCTACAGAGAATCAGGTGAGGTCTACAGAGAATCAGGTGAGGTCTACAGAGAATCAGGTGAGGTCTACAGAGAATCTAGGTACAGAGAATCAGGTGAGGTCTATACGAGAATCAGGTGAGGTCTATCAGAGAATCAGGTGAGGTCTATAGAGAATCAGGTGAGGTCTATAGAGAATCAGGTGAGGTCTATACGGAATCAGGTGAGTTGTCTACATTACTGGTGAGGTCTACAGAGAATCAGGTGAGGTCTACAGAGAATCAGGTGAGGTCTACAGAGAATCAGGTGAGGTCTATAGAGAATCAGGTGAGTTGTCTGCATTACTGGTGAGGTCTACAGAGAATCAGGTGAGGTCTAGGTGAGAAATCAGGTGAGTTGTCTACATTACTGGTGAGGTCTATAGAGAATCAGCTGAGGTCTATAGAGAGTCAGGTGAGTGGTCTACATTACAAGTCAGGTGAGGTCTATAGAGAATCAGGTGAGTGATGTCTATAGAGAATCAAGTGATGTCTATAGAGAATCAGGTGAGGTCTATCAGCTACAGAATCAGGTGAGGTCTATCAGGTGAGGTCTACAGAATCAGGTGAGCTCTACACGGAATCAGGTGTGTTGACTACATTACAGGTGAGGAGAATCAGGTGACAGAGAATCAGGTGAGGTCTATAGAGAATCAGGTGAGGAGAATCTAGAATCAGGTGAGGTCTACAGAGAATCAGGTGAGGTCTATACAGGTGAGAATCAGGTGAGGTCTATAGAGAATCAGGAATCAGGTGAGGTCTATACGGAATCAGGTGAGTTGTCTGAGTTGTCATTACTGGTGAGGTCTACAGAGAATCAGGTGAGGTCTACAGAGAATCAGGTGAGGTCTACAGAGAATCAGGTGTGGTCTATACGGAATCAGGTGAGTTGTCTGCATTACTGGTGAGGTCTACAGAGAATCAGGTGAGGTCTACAGAGAATCAGGTGAGATCAGGTGAGTGGTCTACATTAATCAGGTGAATCAGGTGAGTTGTCTACAGAGAATGGTGAGGTCTACAGTCTATAGAGAATCAGTTGAGGTCTATAGAGAATCAGGTGAGTGGTCTACATTAAAAGGTGAGGTCTACAGAGAATCAGAGTGAGGTCTATAGAGAATCAGGTCTACAGAGAATCAGGTCTACAGAGAATCAGGTGAGGTCTACAGAGAATCAGGTGAGGTCTACAGAGAATCAGGTGAGGTCTACAGAGAATCAGGTGAGGTCTATAGAATCGGAATCAGGAATGAGTTGTCTGAGGTCATTACAGGTGAGGTCTACAGAGAATCAGGTGAGGTCTACAGAGGTCTACAGAGAATCAGGTGAGATCTATAGAGAATCAGGTGAGGTCTGTAGAGAATCAGGTGAGGTCTACAGAGAATCAGGTGAGGTCTACAGAGAATCTACATTCAGGTGAGTTGTCAGGTGAGGTCTACAGAGAATCAGGTGAGGTCTACAGAGAATCAGGTGAGGTCTACATACAGAATCAGGTGAGGTCTATAGAGAATCAGGTGAGTCTACAGGTCTGAGGTCATTGCAGTTGAGGTCTATAGAGAATCAGGTGAGATCTACAGAGAATCAGGTGAGGTCTATAAAGAATCAGGTGAGGTCTATAGAGAATCAGGTGAGGTCTATAGAGAATCAGGTGAGTCTACAGGTCTGAGGTCTACAGAGAATCAGGTGACATGTGAGGTCTACAGAGAATCAGGTGAGGTCTATAGAGAATCAGGTGAGTCTACAGAGAATCAGGTCTACAGAGAATACAGGTGAGGTCTACAGAGAATCAGGTGAGGTCTACAGAGAATCAGGTGAGGTCTACAGAGAATCAGGTGAGGTCTATAGAGAATCAGGTGAGGTCTACAGAGAATCAGGTGAGGTCTAGGTGAGGTCTATAGAGAATCAGGTGAGTGGTCTAATCATGAGGTCTACAGAGAATCAGGTGAGGTCTACAGAGAATCAGGTGAGGTCTACAGAGAATCAGGTGAGGTCTACAGAGAATCAGGTGAGGTCTACAGAGAATCAGGTGAGGTCTACAGAGAATCAGGTGAGGTCTATAGAGAATCAGGTGAGTGGTCTAAGAGAATACAGGTGAGGTCTACAGAGAATCAGGTGAGGTCTACAGAGAATCAGGTGAGTGGTCTACAGGTCTGAGAATCAGGTGAGGTCTATAGAGAATCAGGTGAGAATCAGTCTATAGAGAATCAGGTCTACAGAGGTCTATAGAGAATCAGGTGAGGTCTACAGAGAATCAGGTGAGGTCTACAGAGAATCAGGTGAGGTCTACAGAGAATCAGGTGAGGTCTATAGAGAATCAGGTGAGGTCTATAGAGAATCAGGTGAGGTCTATAGAGAATCAGGTGAGGTCTATAGAGAAACAGGTGAGGTCTATAGAGAAACAGGTGAGGTCTATAGAGAAACAGGTGAGTATAGAGAATCAGGTGAGGTCTATAGAGAATCAGGTGAGGTCTACAGAGAATCAGGTGAGTGGTCTACATTGCAGTTGAGGTCTATAGAGAATCAGGTGAGGTCTATAGAGAATCAGGTGAGGTCTATAGAGAATCAGGTGAGTGGTCTACATTGCAGTTGAGGTCTATAGAGAATCAGGTGAGATCTACAGAGAATCAGGTGAGGTCTATAGAGAATCAGGTGGTGAGGTCTACAGAGAATCAGGTGAGGTCTAGTGGTCTACAGAGAATCAGGTGAGGTCTACAGAGAATCAGGTGAGGTCTACAGAGAATCAGGTGAGGTCTACAGAGAATCAGGTGAGGTCTATACAGAATCAGGTGAGTGGTCTATGGAGAAACAGGTGAGGTCTATAGAGAAACAGGTGAGGTCTATAGAGAATCAGGTGAGGTCTATAGAGAATCAGGTGAGGTCTACAGAGAATCAGGTGAGGTCTACAGAGAAACAGGTGAGGTCTATAGAGAAACAGGTGAGGTCTATAGAGAATCAGGTGAGGTCTATAGAGAATCAGGTGAGGTCTATAGAGAATCAGGTGAGGTCTATAGAGAATCAGGTGAGGTCTATAGAGAAACAGGTGAGGTCTATAGAGAAACAGGTGAGGTCTACAGAGAATCAGAGAAACAGGTGAGGTCTACAGAGAATCAGGTGAGTCTGCAGAGAATCTGGTGAGGTCAGGTGAGGTCTACAGAGAATCAGGTGAGAATGTCTGTCTATCAGGAGAAACAGGTGAGGTCTATAGAGAAGGTGAGTGGTCTAGGTGAGGTCTATAGAGAATCAAGGTCTAGAGAATCAGGTGAGGTCTATAGAATCAGAATCAGGTGAGGTCTATAGAGAAACAGAGAAGAGAATCAGGTGAGGTCTATAGAGAAGAGAATCAGGTGAGGTCTATAGAGAAACAGGTGAGAGAAACAGGTGAGGTCTATAGAGAATCAGGTGAGGTCTATAGAGAATCAGGTGAGTATAGAGAATCAGGTGAGGTCTATAGAGAATCAGGTGAGGTCTACAGAGAATCAGGTGAAGTCTACAGAGAATCAGGTGAAGTCTACAGAGAATCAGGTGAAGTCTATACGGAATCAGGTGAGTGGTCTACATTACTGGTGAGGTCTACAGAGAATCAGGTGAGGTCTATAGAGAGTCAGGTGAGTGGTCTACATTACAGGTGAGGTCTCTAGAGAATCAGGTGAGTCTCTGTTGAATCTCATCCTTATACAGGTATCTCAGCTTTTCTCTGTTTATTCACCTGTCTCTGTACCTCTTGGAGTGGATTCCTGGAGGAAACACTTGTTTCCTCTTGTTATGCACCACTTTAACTGCAGCCCCGAGGCAAACAGGGAGGGGGGGATGGTGGGTGGGGAGGGAGGACCCAACACACTGCCTGGGTCATGGGTTGGGATGGAGGACGGGGGGGCGTCAGGAGAGGAGAGGACGTCCCCGCCGGTGGAGATGGACCAGGGGAGCTTCGGGTGAGTCTCCTGTTTTATCTTTGGTTTTTGGGGTTTTTATTTGTTGTTCATAATTAAATGAATAGTTCTTTTTCTTTTTTTAGTCTAAATGTTAGGGGGTTAAGGAATAATGTTAAAAGGAGGGCGGTTTTTTGTTATTTAGAGGGTGTGGGGTTTGATTTCTGTTTTTTACAGGAGGTTCACCTGAGGGATGGTGGGGATGTGTGTAGATTTAAGAGGGAGTGGGATAAGGGGGAATCTTTTTGGGGCATAGGAGGGGTGCACTCAACAGGAGTAGGGATTTTGTGTGGGCATAGAGAGGTTAAAATAGAGAACACTTTTGTAATAATGCAGGGTAGAGTTTTGGGGATAGATGTTAAGTTTAGAGAAGCTAGATATAGGTTAATTGGGGTGTATGGGCCACAGGTGGCGGCAGACAGGAGGGAGATGGTGGACTGTCTGGCGCCCCTGTGTGTTACAAACAGGCACTTGGTGATAGGAGGAGACTTTAATATAGATTTAGGGGTAGGCGGTGATAGCAGTGCAGGTGCCATCTCTGGGCTAATGGCTTGCCATGGTCTGGTTGATGGTGGCCTGCACACTACTCCGGCAATGGTCAGTCCTACATGGCGCAACTCCAGGGGGGGTTGCGCGGAGGCTCGACTACATTTTTGTATCCAGGTCTTTGGGTCAGTTGTCTGGGCGGCTGTTGCCTGTTTTCTTCACGGATCACGACGGGGTGTTCCTGCAGGTGGGGTCGCCAGTCTGCCTCTTCGGTAGAGGGTACTGGAAGTTAGATCGGGATATACTGGAGGAGCAGGCTTTCGTTGATGCATTTTTTTGTTTCTTTCGGAGGCTTGACGGCCTCCGGTCCATGTGCGAGGGGGGTGTTAGAGTGGTGGGATTTAGTTAAGGGGAGGATAAGGGCTTTTATAATAGGATATTGTAGAAGGAAAAAAAGGGAGGAAAGGAGGGAGGTGGATCGTATCCAAAGGTTAATTGAACTCGAGTACGAGGCAGGCAACCTCGGCGGGTCGATTGACTGGGAGAGATTCGCAGCCCTAAAGGCGCAGCTCAGGGAGCTGCAGGAGCAGAAGGCTCGAGCTTTCCTGGAGCGTGCGCATAGTGGCTTTCTAGAACATAATGAGACTTGTTCCGCTATGTTCTTTAAGTCGGTTAGGGCCAGGCAGAGTAGGAAGGTAATGCATGGAGTTAGGGAAGAAAATGATAGTATAGTAAGTAAACCAGAGGAAATGGTCAGGGTGACCAACTGATCATTTCCAAGGTTTATTTAAGGAAAGGGAAATAGATGTAGAGCAGGGAAACGTGTTTTTAGAACACTTGTCCCGGCGGTTGCCAGAGGACATTAGAGACGTGATGGAGGCCCAGATCTCACTAGAAGAGGTTGAGAGCGCTCTTGGGAGGATGGGAAAAGGGAAGGTGCCTGGGATGGATGGGCTGCTGGCTGAGTTTTACCTCAAGTTTCGGGGTATACTTGGACCAGTGGTTCTCGAAGTCTTGAAGGCCATCCTTGAGACGGGGGTCCCGGGGGGATCAATGGCTGTTGGTGTGCTGTCACTTCTTTATAAGAAGGGGGAAGCAACTGACCGTGGCAACTGGCGGCCATTGACCATGCTGTGCGTAGATTACAAGATTCTTGCAAAGGTTTTAGCAGACCGGTTGCGCACAGCCCTTCCCTACGTCGTCCACGAGGATCAGACGTGCGGGGTAGAGGGCTGCTCTATAAGATGGAACCTACAGTTGATCAGGGATTCCATCGCTTGGGTTGAAGATAGAGGGCTGCCTTTAATGGTAGCAGCGCTAGATCAGGCGAAAGCTTTTGATCGCGTGAATAGATCTTTTCTATTCAGGGTGTTAGGTAGATTAGGATTTGGGGAGAAGTTTATAGGATGGATCCGTACTTTATATGTCGGAGCGGGGTGTCGAGTTAGTGTAAATAGTCACTTAGGTGACGTTTTTGACCTCTCGTCTGGGGTCAGGCAGGGATGCCCACTCTCGGCTCTCCTCTTCGTTCTGTACATGGAGCCTCTGGGGGCTTCCATTAGGGCAGACACGGGGGTGGAAGGCTTGTTGATCCCTGGAAGTGGTGGGCTGCGTGTTAAGATGACGCAGTACGCCGACGACACTTCCTTGCTGTTGTGCAAGGACTCGTGCCTGACAAGGTCCCTTGCCATCTTTGGGGATTTCACCCGAGCGTCGGGAGCAGTTCTGAACCATGCAAAGTCTTCCGTCAAGTTTTTCGGAAGATGGCGCGGTAGAACGGATGTGCCTGGGGGTTATCTCTCTGTGAAGGGGCCCTGAGGATTCTCGGGGTTCATTTTGAGACCTCCTGCTCAGCGACGCTAAACTGGAACATGCATATCGCAGTGGTACAGAGGAAGCTAGCAATGTGGAAGGCTAGGTATTTGTCTTTTATGGGCAAAGTCCTGGTCCTAAAGGTGGATGTGTTGCCGTCTCTTTTGTATTTGGCGTACATCTACCCATTGCCGGCTTGTCTGAGGAGGCCTCTAGTGAGGCTTGTGTTTCAGTTTATGTGGAGTGGCAGGTGCGAGTGGGTCGCCAGGGCACGCATGATCTGTCCCATCGGGGAGGGAGGTAGGGGGGTACCACATTTCCTCCTCAAGCTGGACTCAATTTTTTGTTTCTTTCTTGTTAGCGGAGCTTGCTCAGCCAGTGATACACCCGTCCGGTTACCTCCTGCGGGTGTTCTTCTCGTATCAGGCGAGAAGCGTAATGGTGTGGTCTAACGCGGGTCAACGGGCGGAACAGCTGCCGTGGCACTTTGGTCATGTGGCCAAGTGGCTGCGTGCGCACCCTGAGGTTGAAGTTGCCCGAGTAGGTTTAGACCACAGGCACCTGTACGAGGAGGTCAGGCAGGCAGAGAGTCCTGCGCTCGTAGCGGGCATCTCGTCAGTGGTCTGGGAGGGAGTGCAGGCGCGGGGCCTGGACAACGGGCTCAAGGACCTGAATTGGTTGAGCCTTCATAAGCGTTTGCCGGTACTTTCCATCTTGTACCGGTATAGTTTGGTGCAATCCCCCACCTGTCCAAGATCCTCTTGTGGCAGGGAGGAGACTGTGCGCCATGCCTTCTGGGACTGTGCCTTTGCCGGACTAGTCTGGGCTAGGGCACGGATGATGCTAGGTGTGGTTAGGAGTGATTTTGTTTTGACATGGGCTAGGCTAGAGAGAGGCGTAGGGAGAGCAAGGGGAACGGATAGGGATAGGTTTCTGCTCTGGCTTCTCATGAGTCTCTTTAAAAAGGGACTGTGGGAAGCCAGGAAGAATTTAGTCAAGACAGGGAGAGATTGGGGGGTGGAAGGGATAGTGAGAAGGGTGGAAGGTGATTTGAGGGGGAGGATGAAGAGGGAGGAGAGGAAGTGGGGGAAGCATGCGACACGGGAGAGGTGGAAAGGGGGTTTAGGGCTGGGAGTGTTAGAGTGAGTTTGGTAAGGGGATAGATTAGGGAAGGGGAGATAGGGAAAGGGTTAGGTATGACGGGGAGGGACGATGCTCCCCTGAGGTTTGTTTTTGTTTGGTGATTTGGTTTTGTAAATATAAGTAATTAAGAATGAATGAGAGATATGATTTTCTAAAGTGTGAATGGTATTGATTGTAAATAAATTATTTTAACCCACTTTAACTGGTTATAAAGGTTAATCAGCAGGAATCTGTTAATGGGAGAGATCTCATACAGCCCTAATACCATTAGAGTTATCAATAGTTACTGATGGTCATGAGTCAGTTATAATCTTACTACACCTCTGTCTGAACGGGAATTATCCTAGCATACATTAATCTCCCAGAACCCTAGCAACCTCAGCCATACTGGAGGGAACCAATTATCTGTAATTATCTGCTTTTATTGCATTTTTAAAGTCCAGTGCACATTTTTTTTATCTCTCTAGCATATAAACTCAGCAGGGTATCTTTATAATCAACCTGAACCTATAAGCCCAGCAGAAAGGGAGGAAGGTCTGGTCATTAGAGTTAGTCTGTCTGGTCTGAGAGGTCTGGTCATTAGGGTTATTTAGTCTGGTCTGGGAGGTCTGGTCATTAGGGTTATTTAGTCTGGTCTGGGAGGTCTGGTCATTAGAGTTAGTCTGTCTGGTCTAGGAGGTCTGGTCATTAGGGTTAGTTAGTCTGGTCTGGGAGGTCTGGTCATTAGGGTTAGTTAGTCTGGTCTGGGAGGTCTGGTCATTAGGGTTAGTTAGTCTGGTCTGGGAGGTCTGGTCATTAGGGTTAGTTAGTCTGTCTGGTCTGGGAGGTCTGGTCATTAGGGTTAGTTAGTCTGTCTGGTCTGGGAGGTCTGGTGATTAGGGTTAGTTAGTCTGGTTTGGGAGGTCTGGTCATTAGGGTTAGTTAGTCTGGTTTGGGAGGTCTGGTCATTAGGGTTAGTTAGTCTGGTTTGGGAGGTCTGGACATTAGAGTTAGTCTGTCTGGTCTAGGAGGTCTGGTCATTAGGGTTAGTTAGTCTGGTCTGGGAGGTCTGGTCATTAGGGTTAGTTAGTCTGGTCTGGGAGGTCTGGTCATTAGGGTTAGTTAGTCTGGTCTGGGAGGTCTGGTCATTAGAGTTAGTCTGTCTAGTCTGGGAGGTCTGGTCATTAGGGTTAGTTAGTCTGGTCTGGGAGGTCTGGTCATTAGGGTTAGTTAGTCTGGTCTGGGAGGTCTGGTCATTAGAGTTAGTCTGTCTGGTCTGGGAGGTCTGGTCATTAGGGTTAGTTAGTCTGGTTTGGGAGGTCTGGTCATTAGGGTTATTTAGTCTGGTCTGGGAGGTCTGGCCATTAGGGTTAGTTAGTCTGGTCTGGGAGGTCTGGTCATTAGGGTTAGTTAGTCTGATGGGGTTTTAGGCTGGGTTTCTGTACAGCACTGTGAGATATCAGCTGATGTACGAAGGGCTATATAAATACATTTGATTCGATCTGGGAGGTCTGGTCATTAGGGTTAGTTAGTCTGTCTGGTCTGGGAGGTCGGGTCATTAGGGTTATTTAGTCTGGTCTGGGAGGTCTGGTCATTAGAGTTAGTCTGTCTGGTCTGGGAGGTCGGGTCATTAGGGTTATTTAGTCTGGTCTGGGAGGTCTGGTCATTAGGGTTAGTTAGTCTGGTCTGGGAGGTCTGGTCATTAGGGTTAGTTAGTCTGGTCTGGGAGGTCTGGTCATTAGGGTTAGTTAGTCTGGTCTGGGAGGTCTGGTCATTAGGGTAAGGTCACAGCCCTGTATAGTGATTCAGAGACATGCTCTCTCCTGCCGGTCACAGCCCTGTATAGTGATTCAAAGGCATGCCCAGCGCTGTATAGTGATTCAGAGGCATGCCCAGTCCTGTATATTGATTCAGAGGCATGCTACCTCCTGCCTGTCACAGCCCTGTATAGTGATTCAGAGGCACGCCCCTCCTGCCTGTCACAGCCCTGTATAGTGATTCAGAGGCATGCTACCTCCTGTCTGTCACAGTCCTGTATAGCCCTGGCATGATGACTGGCCGTGCTGCCTGCGGCTATGGAACCCTGACCTGTTCACCGGACGTGCTACCTGTCCCCAGACCTGCTGTTTTCAACTCTCTAGAGACAGCAGGAGTGGTAGAGATACTCTCCAATGATCGGCTATGAAAAGCCAACTGACATTTACTCCTGAGGTGCTGGCCTGTTGCACTCTCGACAACTACTGTGATTATTATTATTTGACCCTGCTGGTAATTTATGAACATTTGAACATCTTGGCCATGTTCTGTTATTATCTCTACCCAGCACAGTCAGAAGAGGACTGGCCACCCCTCATAGCCTGGTTCCTTTCTAGGTTTCTTCTTAGGTTTTGACCTTTCTAGGGAGTTGTCCCTAGCCACAGTGCTTCGACACCTGCATTGCTTGCTGTTTGGAGTTTAAGGCTGGGTTTCTGTACAGCACTTTGAGATATCAGCTGATGTATTAAGGGCTATATAAAAACATTTGATTTGATATAGTGGTCCATTCTCCATCCTGCCTTTCACAGTCCTGTATAGTGATTCAGAGACATGCCCCTCCTGCCTGTCACAGCCCTGTATAATGGTTCAGAGACATGCTCCTTCCATCCCTCCTGAAAGCTGAAATAAAATAGAAGAATAAAGGAGGATGAAAACAGGACGTAAAGACCTCTGGTCAGCTCATTCATTAATCAGAGAGGTAAACAGTTGTTCCTCTGACACCTGGCAGGGTTAATGCTCGAGACCCCGGGGTAATTACAGCCCCCTTTACCCCCCAGCACCAACCCGCCCTGAACAGCCACTCACATGAAAGCCTGTGATTAGTAAGGAAATGGTAATTAGCAGAAACATTTGTGGAAGGCGGTCTCAACTTAACTGGGAGCAGAGAGGGAACAGAGAGGGGGAGGAGAGAAGAGGGACTGAGGCCTGATTGGAGTGTTCCCCAGGGGGAGGAGGGTCATGGGTCAGCCCTACACCAAATTAGTAGTGTCTGTTATTGGAAACCCAAATAAAGAGGCAGCAGCAGAAAAGTATTTCTCCAAAGCTGAGACTCCCTCCTGTCCGCCTCGGCAGGAATTACTGGGAGGCCACTGCGCAATTAGTGGTTTGTTGCTTTTAGATGGAAATATAGCCATAATTCATAGCTTTCAAACCATTTCATTGGGAAGATGCATGGCTGGACTGGAGAGGGTAATTGTAAGACATGATATGGCAATATGTTACCCAATCCAGTCTGTGATGCTGGTAGCAGCCTATATAATGTGTCTGTGATGTTGGTAGCAGCCTATATAATGTGTCTGTGATGTTGGTAGCAGCCTATATAATGTGTCTGTGATGTTGGTAGTGATGTTGGTAGTGATGTTGGTAGTGATGTTGGTAGTGATGTTGGTATCAGCCTATATAATGTGTCTGTGATGTTGGTAGTGATGTTGGTAGCAGCCTATATAATGTGTCTGTGATGTTGGTAGCAGCCTATATAATGTGTCTGATGTTGGTAGCAGCCTATATAATGTGTCTGATGTTGGTAGCAGCCTATATAATGTGTCTGATGTTGGTAGCAGCCTATATAATGTGTCTGATGTTGGTAGCAGCCTATATAATGTGTCTGTGATGTTGGTAGCAGCCTATATAATGTGTCTGTGATGTTGGTAGCAGCCTATATAATGTGTCTGTGATGTTGGTAGCAGCCTATATAATGTGTCTGTGATGTTGGTAGCAGCCTATATAATGTGTCTGTGATGTTGGTAGTGATGTTGGTAGTGATGTTGGTAGCAGCCTATATAATGTGTCTGTGATGTTGGTAGCAGCCTATATAATGTGTCTGATGTTGGTAGCAGCCTATATAATGTGTCTGATGTTGGTAGCAGCCTATATAATGTGTCTGATGTTGGTAGCAGCCTATATAATGTGTCTGTGATGTTGGTAGCAGCCTATATAATGTGTCTGTGATGTTGGTAGCAGCCTATATAATGTGTCTGTGATGTTGGTAGTGATGTTGGTAGTGATGTTGGTAGCAGCCTATATAATGTGTCTGTGATGTTGGTAGTGATGTTGGTAGTGATGTTGGTAGTGATGTTGGTAGCAGCCTATATAATGTGTCTGTGATGTTGGTAGCAGCCTATATAATGTGTCTGTGATGTTGGTAGCAGCCTATATAATGTGTCTGTGATGTTGGTAGTGATGTTGGTAGTGATGTTGGTAGCAGCCTATATAATGTGTCTGTGATGTTGGTAGTGATGTTGGTAGTGATGTTGGTAGTGATGTTGGTAGTGATGTTGGTATCAGCCTATATAATGTGTCTGTGATGTTGGTAGTGATGTTGGTAGCAGCCTATATAATGTGTCTGTGATGTTGGTAGTGATGTTGGTAGCAGCCTATATAATGTGTCTGTGATGTTGGTAGCAGCCTATATAATGTGTCTGTGATGTTGGTAGCAGCCTATATAATGTGTCTGTGATGTTGGTAGCAGCCTATATAATGTGTCTGTGATGTTGGTAGCAGCCTATATAATGTGTCTGATGTTGGTAGCAGCCTATATAATGTGTCTGTGATGTTGGTAGCAGCCTATATAATGTGTATGTGATGTTGGTAGCAGCCTATATAATGTGTCTGATGTTGGTAGCAGCCTATATAATGTGTCAGTGATGTTGGTAGCAGTCTATATAATGTGTCAGTGATGTTGGTAGCAGCCTATATAATGTGTCTGTGATGTTG